>NW_011962539.1:0-2829 GCF_000949405.1 Vollenhovia emeryi
TTTAATTTCTCCTTTGCGCTGAGTAAGATTATATAAAGGTCCTATTATTTTCGAAAAATTTGGAATAAACTGACGGAAGTATGAGGCAAGACCTATAAATTGACGAACTTGGGTAACCGTACGAGGAATGCGAGCTTCAACTAAAGCTTGAATTTTCCTAGGATTTGGTCTAATTTCTCCAGCACGAATTTGATAACCTAAGTAATCGATTTCACGTTTCATAAAATGACATTTCTTAATGTTGAGTGAAAATCCGGCTTCTGTAAGAGCTTTAAGAACTTCTTCAAGACATTTCAATCCTTGTTCAATAGTTTCGGACGCACACAAGACATCATCCATATATACAAGAGCCTCACATCCTTTCAGAGCTTTATTTATAGATCGTTGAAAAACAGGCGGTGCATTTTTAAGGCCAAAAGGCATAGTAAGATATTCAAATTGGCCATCCGGAGTTACAAATGCCGTACGCTCTATCGATTCCGCATGAATTGGAATTTGGTGAAACCCAGAGGCCATGTCAAGTGATGTAAAATAATGTGCACCGCAAAGTCTATCAATTTGATCATCAATTCGGGGAAGAGGATAATGATCAGATCGAGTATTATCATTCAATTCTCTGTAGTCAACACACATTCTATCTGTTCCGTCTTTCTTCTTCACTAATAGTATAGGGCTAGCAAAAGGTGAATTACTTTCCCGGATAATGTTAGCATTTAAAAGTTCTTGAATCTTATCTTTTACTATTTGTCGCTCTGATGGTGACAACCGATAGGGACGTCTTTGAACAGTTTTGTGAGGATCTATAAGATCAATTCGCATCTCACCTGTTTTAACACGTGTGATAGGTATTCCCTCTACAAAGTGGGTAGAATAACGCGACAAAATATTCAAGAGGGTTTCTTTGTTATCTCCAAACAAATCAGTATCTAACTGCAATGAATTTGAAATGTAATTTGATTTGTCACAAATGTTAGAAATTTTACAGGGAAAAATTTCCAAGCCTTGTAAACCCATTTGAACAGAAATCCCCATAGAAAGAATGTCTCTTCCTAATAAAATCGGTTCATTCAAACAGTCATCAGGAATTACATGCAATATTACAATTAAGGACAAATTTCGAATTTTTACTTCAGTTTGAATGTGTTTCACACTAGCAATGTCTGATTTTCCAATGCCTACAAGAATAATTCGATTTCGAGTGATTTTACCATTAACATTCGACGCTACACTCTCTTTCATGAGCGAACATTCGGAACCAGAATCAAAAATAAAAGGAAAACTTTTGCCAGAGATGTCCAATATACCTTGAGCTGCTTTTCTATCGCATAAGTTCACTTCCTTCGTGATAGACTTTCCTTTGTTTTCTCTCTTCTCAGGACAGGAGTTAGCAAGGTGTCCACTCTTCGAACAAATATAACAAATAGGAAGACGTTTATCCTCTTGACGCGCTGTTGGTTTATGATTGCTGGATTGTAAAGTTGACAAAGATGAGTCTCTTCTATTCTGCGGACAACTGAAAGACTTGTGCCCCATTTCCCCACAGCGGTGACATGATCCTCGAAACGCTGACAAAGTTGCTGACACAGAGGGACGCAGACGTTTGTTATCATCAGTTTCAGTTTCATCATGTCGTCGTTTTAAAGTAATTCCACGCAATATTCGGCACAGTTGAGAACGTGTGGAAATGATGTTCGCATTTAATTCACGCCGTATGGTTTGATCATGATGCGATAATATGGATATAGCAAAACCAACGATAACTTCTTCAGACATATGCAATTTGGGCACAGCTTCTATCAATCCCCAGAGGCGAACAGCTGCATCAGCTGCGGTCTCTTTTTGGTTTATTTGAAATTTCAGTATACGATCAAAATAATCCTGCATCATCATTGGTTTAGAAAACTTTGAAAGAAGAAGATCTTTAACGTAATTCCAAGTAATTTGATCTGACTTCAGCTTCATTAAGACCGATGCAGCGCGTCCGCGTAGCGCACGCGTGAGCGCCAATAACAAATCAGTACCATCCAAGCGTTTGCTTCTGACAATTATTTCATTTACATTGCACCAACCTTCTATATCTGCATCAACATCATCAGGGTCAAATCGAACAAGATTTGGCAACGCATTTAATGTCCCAGAAGTGTTACTCATAAGTTTTGAAAAGAAAGCCTCCATATCACTTAATGTAACGGATCCACTCATCAATGTATTTCGACCAGTGCTTCGCAAGTTTTCCTCTTCAAGCATCTGCTCTTCCGATCCCACTTCTGATGTCGGAGGCCGATCTTCTTCCATCTCAAATATCCGGTTTTCGTAGTGAGCGTAAGAAATTGAGCGAAGAGGAAAGTTAACTCTTTGAGTCTTTTTAGTTTAACACTTTTTATTTAACATAAACTGCACTGTTAACTTAATAAATTAAACCGAACTTTATTAATAAAAGAGACGCAAGCGATTCGTGCGTGCCGGGCCATTCATCTCGTTGTTATTATTCCTTTTTCTTGTCTCCCTTGACAACCGCCTGGTCGCACGCTTCACTAGAACGGTTAACTTCTCATCCCGCTCTCGCCTCTGAATACTATATCACCACAAGAATCCAAACGCACCGTCAAATACTATTATAATTTTTAATTTTAAATTTTCAAAATTTTATTTGTTAATTCAAGAACCGATGAAGATAAAAAAATAATTTCCTTCTTGTATTTGTTAGTTAAGCTAATTGTAAAATTAAAGCCTTTCGAATTTTATCCAAGTCTCATACTTCTCGAGATATAACCCCTTTTTTATAGTTTACATAATTTTAAAATTTTGATATAACAACTTCTTTCGGGC
>NW_011962540.1:0-2830 GCF_000949405.1 Vollenhovia emeryi
TTACAACACCAAAATGTTTTACTTCTAGACGTTGGCTACTCTGTTTACACAATTCGACACGAGTGACGTCATTACCCGATTCCCCCAGGCAATTGAGCACACCATGTAATCCTTCCACCATGGCCGAGGCCCAAGGGGCTCACTCGGTGATGCTACCGAGGCCTAGGGAGGCTCGCTCGGCGATGATACCGAGGCCTAAGGAGGCTCGCTCGGCGATGATACCGAGGCCTAAGGAGGCTCGCTCGGCGATGATACCGAGGCCTAGGGAGGCTCGCTCGGTGATGATACCGAGGCCTAGGGAGGCTCGCTCGGTGAGAATCCAAGGCCCGAGGGGCTCGCTTGGAGGAAAATAATCGAGGCCCGTGGGGCTCACCCGATCAGTACTACAGACGACTACTGGCACTCGCGAATCGTCTCCGACGAGAAACACTTAATGAATTTTCGTCGCCGCCGGAGGTCTTAATATACCCATCGCCACTGAATTCTGAATGCGAGTATGCTGCCGGCGCTGTGTCCACCTATCGGCGGCGCGCCGTACAACCGCCGCGCGCCGTGTCGTCGGCGCTCACAGGAGCGGCGCCGTGACGTGTAGTGCCCGCGCGCCTGATGTGGCGTGGGTCGCCACGTGACCCCCTTGGTTGTCTTTAAGTTCTTTGTACCTATGAGGGTTGCTTCTTTTGCTGGGAAGGCCGTGGAAGCATCGTGATTGCCTTCTTGATCCCGTTACTTGTGTTAACCGTTTGAACAGGTCGGACTCGAACTGCCGTCCCTGATCCGTGGTCATTCGTGAAGGGGTGCCGTAACGGGCGATCCCATTTGTGAAGAGTTGCTTTCCGACTGTCTCTGCTGTGATGTCCGGGGTGGGTAATGCCTGATCCCCGTAAGTCGGGATAATGGATCCGTTCGCCGCGTAGAGAGTCCTGGTGTTTAGCCAGCGTTGTCCTCGCGTCATCGAGTGAGGGTAAACACTGACATCTGAACCAGTGTTGATGAGGTACCGCGTTTTAGTGTGGCGGTCCGTGACAAATAAGCGGCACGGTTTCGGGCTGGGATCGTTCGCCGCTGACAACGTCCGCCCCTCTAGTTTTCCACCTGTTTCTTGAAGCTACACGGTTGAGTGCATTTTTGTGCTTTTTCCTTGTATCGGTGGTGATAGAAACACACGCCACCTTCAGGTTGATCCTGTCTTGAACGGCTTCTTGACCGCCCTCGGCTATCCTCCTTATTTTTGGAGCGTGACATGCGTTTATGGAGGTTTTCCACCTGCTTAGTTAAAAGTTCTACTTGTTGCTCTAGTGTCGTCTTGGTAGCAGCGGGTTTTGCGGTAGCTGGTTGTATGCTGGCCACCGCTACTGCTCTACATGTCACTTCGTGGATCCTGTCCGCTTGTTCGGCGACTTCGTCGAGATTGTCTCCGTTGCGTGTGGCAAGGATAGCCTGTAGCTGTGCGGGTAATCGTCCCATCCACAACGTCCTCAGCAATTGTTCTGGAATGGCGGAGCTCGCCAAAGCTTGTAGGTGCCGCAGGAATTGCGATGGTCTTCGATCGCCCATCTCTTCGGTCTCTAGTAATTGTCGGATCTGTTGTTCTTGTGACACTGAGAGGCGTTGGATGATGGCCTTCTTGATGCTCTCATATTTGTCTCGCACCGGAGGGTTAGTAATCAAATCTTTGATTTCTTTCGCGTGTCTCGTTTCTACGTGTGATAATACGTAGGCATACTTGGTGCCATTTTGCACGATTTCGCCCAGTGTGAACTGGCTTTCCAGCTGCGCGAACCATAGTTCCGGTTCGTCCGACCAGAATGGTGGTATTTTCAGAGCCACTCGGTGTATTTGCGCCTCCGTTGTTGTTACGTTAGGTGGGTCTTGCGTGTTCGGCATAATTGTATTTACGATCACGTCGGGGTCACCAATTTTGTAGTGTTCCTCGCGGAGAATCAGAGGTGTTCTCTCGTTAAATACTTTTGGTCGCCCTGAAAAGGGCGGTTTGTGTGTGTCGCCCTGAGAAGAGCGGTTGCGAGTCTTCTTCGGGGCTGTCTAGGCCTGCCGGTCTTTGCGTTCCTCTCGGTGAGGATGGTTGCGCCACGTCCACAGGTACGATCTGGAATTCGGCCGAACCCTGCGGGGTTGTCTGTGTGGCTGCGTCGACGGTGGCAATACTGCAGTGGACTTGGGTTCCCTGCAATCGGCAGTAGTCTCCACGGGAGGTAACTGTGTCCAAGTATCGGTGGAGGTCTAGGCCTATGGAGCAGTCGTGGATCCGATGGTGGTCCGGGATGCGACGGTGGCAGAGGCGGGACGCGCTCTGGGCTTCCTGGTGGATGTCCTGGTGGTGGCACGTCTCGGGTTCGTCGCCGGACTCGTGGCAGGATCTCTTCGGGGTGCCAAGGCCCTCAGGAGCTCTCTTGGGTAGAAGTCGAGGCCCGTGGAGCTCGCTCGAGGAAGTGGTCGAGGCCTTGCAGAAGCTCGCTCGAGTGAAGATGCCGAGGCCCAAGGGGCTCACTCGGTGATGCTACCGAGGCCTAGGGAGGCTCGCTCGGCGATGATACCGAGGCCTAAGGAGGCTCGCTCGGCGATGATACCGAGGCCTAAGGAGGCTCGCTCGGCGATGATACCGAGGCCTAGGGAGGCTCGCTCGGTGATGATACCGAGGCCTAGGGAGGCTCGCTCGGTGAGAATCCAAGGCCCGAGGGGCTCGCTTGGAGGAAAATAATCGAGGCCCGTGGGGCTCACCCGATCAGTACTACAGACGACTACTGGCACTCGCGAATCGTCTCCGACGAGAAACACTTAATGAATTTTCGTCGCCGCCGGAGGTCTTAATATA
>NW_011962541.1:0-2830 GCF_000949405.1 Vollenhovia emeryi
AGCACCTCCTTGAAAGTAATCGATACTCTAAGCTGTCAGTAATGTGCAGTTCTGGTTATGGGTGGCTATCACAACTGCCACAATCGTTATACACTACATATTGCACTACAAATCTCATTATTCTAATTTCACAAACTTTTCTATTTTTAAAATACTTTCAAACATCTTAGCAATATGTCACAGATGCTTTAACAAATGTATTAATTCGAACTTTAAAGATTATATAAACACTACTTGACAATAATCAATATTTTATATTTTTATAAAGACGTCTCATAAAGACGTCTTTTTGACAATGTCTTAAGACGTTTTTTTTCTGACGTCTTATAGACGTCTTATAGTAAAGTCTTAAAGATGTCTCTTTTAAGACGTCGTTTAGACATGCATGCAGTTGTCTGGGTTAATTACTGATATACGAGTACAGTAATTTTCTAGTCTATATATGTATATATTATATATATAATTATTTCGTTACTTTTTCGCAAGAGTAATATATATACAACATACAAGATATAAATTACGTACATGAGTGTCTCACGATAATCAGGGCAACTTATATAGTAGCCAAAGATCGAAATTTCCTCGCGCAACAGTGTGTCCTCTTACGAAACGAGTTGCACAGATACATACGCTTCAGACAATAGCCGCTTGTGACTGCCGAGTATCAAGGAAAAATGATAAGTGTGTAAAACATCGATAAAAATCTCATCGTTATTAAATGTCTACCGCCATTTCCGTAAACCGCTAGAGGAAAGCTGGAGAGGGACGTATGACCACGCCTATCTCGAGCGATGTATTCCTTTAAGTGCTGCCTCCGTTCTTCGATACGTTTGAAACATTAATTGCGCAAGTCGTTAGGCAAGCATATTCCTGTTGCCACTTGAATAGCTTTACAATTATTGGCTCAGAATATAAAAGAACTATGACCCACACAGCACAGAAAGATTGCAGGAAGATTGCAGAAATGTTACATTGCAAGATTGCAATATTGCAGCAACGTTGCGCAACATTGCTGCAACGTTTCTGGAGGATTGCAGCAACGTTGAAATGTCCGCCCTGGAAGCTTATTTGTCAAATTTTATAAGCTTTCCAGGAGCTCAGCAAAATGAACTCCATAGAAGCTTGTCAAATTTTGTCAAATTTTGCAAGCTTCCCGGGAGTTCAGCGAAACGAATTCCTTGGAAGCTTGTTTTTTTGCCGAATTTTGTAAGCTCCCCGAAGGCTCGGCGAAATGAACTCCCTAGGAGCTTAGTATTGTGGAAGCGTATTTAATAAACGTAGCCAGCTGAGGTCGATTAAAACTTGAAATCTCGTTATGTATGTTTCAATCATGTAATATCTAATTGTATCTTCCCAGATAACATGCTTGTCTAAAAGACATCTTCAAGACTTCTTTAAAACGTCTTTAAGATATCTTTTAGACGTGTATGTCTAAAAGATGGCTAAAAGACGTGTTAAAGACATCTTAAAGATGTCTTTTAGACATGCATGTTATCTGTGTTCAAAGATATAATTCAATATTACATGAGTGAAACATATACACATCAATATATATAATTGTGTATAAGATTTGTTAAAGTTATGCTGCAAGTCAAATTGAAAAACGTGATTTCGAGAAAAACGCGTTTAAAGTTTGAGTAACAGTTATTTCGTATTTTTTAATTTATCGTTACTATGCGATGCCTGCATACAGCTGTCCTTCCACATCAAGAGTTTCTTCTTCTTCCCCTTTTCTTGAAGATCTGGAGATCCTACGAGCGTCTTTAGCGGCATCCGTGAATGAACGCTCGGTAGCCTTGACGCGGTGCGCGTCTGACGTGGCGCCACTTTACCACTTTAAAATATTCTTTCAGGTATAAGACCGATTGCAACTTATTTTTAAGACTCAAAGGCATCATTCAAAATAATTTTTTTTTATTTTTGAAAATTTCACTCTGGTGTAACCCCTTAAGAGGATCCCGTAGCGGGTCTGTTTTACCGACAAAATTACCATTTTCGTAGTTATAACCTTTCGTCGTATTAAATTCATGGAATCAAAAATGCTTGCGTACAATGACAGTATATGCATTGATGATCCCGGGAAACTCCAATTTTATACCAAAAATAAGTCAAAATTACAAAATTCATATGATCGATCACATATATATAACCTCAAAGACGCGAACTGTCACTCCGTCATACTTGTGCTTCGTATAAAAGTTCTACAACTTGTACTCACATGAAACTGAGTTTCCCTGGATTCGATGACATGTAGAATTACTGTGAAACCCTCTAAATTGGGATTAGACGTTTAAAATAAGAGTATAGCTAGTATTAAACTTTCGTGTTTATAAGAGTAAAACATTTACTCTTTTTAGTGACAGCCGATAAATTAAACATTCTCTATTAATTGTAAATAGTACAGTATTGCTTTGAGTCTTATGAAAGTTTAGTGAATATTTAATTCTTACTGTATCAAATGCAGTGTATACATATTTGTTAGTGTTTTATTTTTCATTGTTTGTGATTAGCTTTATATACATATAATGGAAAAAATTAATTAATATATATAATTAATTACTGTATATTAATTATTGTTAGAAAATTAATTATTATAATTGTATTTATATCTTTCACAGAACATAACATGAGAGTAGAAAGTTATTTATAATCAACACGTGATTTTTACAAGTTAAAAATCTAATAAAACAATGAAAAAATTTGTTTTTTAATAATTATTGATTGACATAAAGAAGTATTATTTTCATAATGTTGTAATATATAAATTATAATATATTAAAATGATTAACTTATTAAAAGACATTGATTAAAAATTATGTTTATTGAATTA
>NW_011962542.1:0-2831 GCF_000949405.1 Vollenhovia emeryi
CACTCAGCAACATCTTACTACTAAAGGTGCTAAAATACGTCTGTATGAGATAATGGGGTATAGTAGTATGATTATACAAGAATTGTAAAGGCAAAATGTTATAATTATTGAAGCAAAGATTAATTAGAGCCGAGGGCTGCTTATAAGTAGTCGTAATATTAAATGTAATAAAGTAATAAAATATATTCGCACGCATATTATTCGCACGCATAATCGGAAAGTAAAAATAAAAGTGAAAATATTATACTGAAGGTAAGTATTATAATTATAAAATCAAAAAATTTTCACGGGACGTTACACCTCCCTCCTTATTTAACAATGTATCCCGACGTTTTACTAGGGATACATTGTGAATCGCCGCTGCGATTCGATAAATCAGGGTACAGTAGAAGCGCGGAATTTCCAGCATGATTAATATTTGGAGTTGGTTATGGAGGGGCTTTATGTGTGAGTCTCTCCTGGGCAGGTGCAGTAGTGACGTGGTGGAATCAACACCTCTGGCAGGTGTGTAATCTCCTCGGAGTATCGGTTGGAGGGGTTGGTTCAGGTTTTTATGCAGAATCGGGCTCAGCATGGTGGTAGGCAGGAACTTGGTGGTTCGGCTGCCGGCATGGCTTACGGATATCCAGAAATCCGTAACCAGCGGTGTAGCAGGATCACGAGCTGTTGATCGAAGTCCTCGTTGTTTGAGAGGGAAAGTTCAGAGTTGCTTCCCTCTGTTTCGGCGTTGCCATATGCTGAAGGTTGAGCGGGGAGGTGTTGTATGCAGCCCCGCAAAATGCGAAGAACTTCCAGCTCGGATCGTAGTATTGCTGAATTAGCAGGATTGGCGATGCCGACTCGATTGTTTCACTTAGAAGTTTGTTTGTAGGAAAACAGTGGGAAGTAGTGGTTTAGGGGAGTTACTGAGGCGTCACTTCTGGGGTCTGCTTTAGAGAGTTCTCGGTTTCCTTAGGTTTAGTTATTTACAGGGTTCCTTACATACTAAAATCTTATTTATATCAAAAGAGCGACATGGTTAAGTAGTTAGTCGCCTCTGTATCTAGCTAATAGTTCCAGACGCACAAAACTATAAGTTAATACGTCGTACATTAAAAATGCTAACCGCTTATAGTTAATTCCGGCTTGGCGTAGCTGCGTAACGCACTCGAAGTAGGCGGTAAAACATTCCCGGCAATCTGCCGCGCTTTTGAAGGTAATTAGGTTGCGGTGACATATACTGCACAGGATAGTCCCTCGTGGTCCGTAGAACAAGATGTGTAAGACACCCGGCTCGAGGGACGAGGAAGGATTTTGATCATAGCAATTAATACAAACGTAGTTTGGGTTATTAGGTTCGCGGAAGGCGACGACCAAGGAGCATTCGCATCTCAGGATGTGATACTTCCGGATCAACGGATGCACCCTGGGGGGGAACCTTCGATAAGGACACATGTTTCAGTCCCTTATAGAAACAGGTGATTGTACAATTTATTGTATTCGAATTTAAGGTCGTTAATATTGACCTGCTGGCTGCGAAAGGCAAGCAGCAAATTTATGTATTCAGTAAATGTGGACGTATGTCCGGTCTCCTGGGGAGTTGACGTAAACCTAAAACAAAAACAGAAGTTGTGATTAATTACAGGCCACCATAGTCAAGCCAATTAAACAATTTACTTTAAGTACTATAACTAATGAAGAAACGAGAAAAAAAAATTTTTTTTGTTTTTTTTTTCAAAGTTTTTCCGGTGCATGGTCTACGCATTTACGTACCACGTCTTTCTATTACCTATACTTATAGTACATTAACAATACAAATCTCGACGTTATCTTGATTAACAACTTCTTGATAATATTCTCCCTCGATGGGGATCATAAAGTACGATTTCCGTCGAGGATGAATCCTCTTAAATCCTCTTCGTAACCGAGGAGGCCGTCTAGGACATCCTGACAGGTTCCGCAATCTTTGATAGGGCGTCTAGTAACCATTCGCGTGGTGCAGTTGTGAATGGTGCAGCGCAGGTAACGGCTGGTCAATCCACAAGCGATGTAATGTGAAAAGGTGTGGATCAGCGGCTCGCGTAGAAGAGGCGAGACTATCCGATTGTAACAGCTGGTGCAAATGACTTCTCCATTATTGATGTTGCGGTAGCTTTCAGTTTTAGTGCGATATAAAAAGTGGTCGTTAAGATTATTTCGATGCGGCAAGGCCCGCTGTGGGCCTGCCAAAGCAAGATGACGATCGATAAGCATCTAAAACACACAAAAGAGTATTATTATCTTCATCCAGGATCGATGTGAGCAATCTTTAGTTTGTCGCTATGAACGACACGAAAACGGTTATTAATTAGCAATTTCACATTGTTCATGGGTAATATCTCAATTATCTCATAAGGGCCAGTATAATGGTTTGCAAATTTTCCCTTTTTTGGTTCGTTTAATAGAAACACACGATCTCCGGGCTCAAAGGTTCGCGCATTGACTCATTTGTCATAATATCGTTTACTCGTTTCTTTTGCTTGTAACAAATTGGTTCGCGCTTGATTTTGTAATTCATGTAACTTGTTAAAAAGGTCCGTTAGGTATTCGCGGTATGTAGGCTCGAGTTCATCTTCAATAGGTTCGTGCGCGGACGGTAATCTTGCTAACTTCCCAAAAACTAATTCATAGGGTGAAAATTATATTTGAGCACACATTTTTTAAAAAAATCGGCATGTTGTAGCTCTGTATATGTGCTATCACAGTTTTTCACTATTGCACAGAATAGCTGATTGATGTTGGATAAAGCACTGAAATTTTTTTTTAAATTTCCTTTGGATGAGCCAGTCCATGTATAATGAGTAAGCACTGTT
>NW_011962543.1:0-2831 GCF_000949405.1 Vollenhovia emeryi
GTACTTTAAAGTAACTCTTGCATTATTGGCATATACCGTCGGTATTGGCATTACCCGATGTTGTTCGCGACTCTCTTTGGGAGAGCTCGCTGGACCGCTTCGGTTGGAAGCAGGGCTGAGAGGACTTAGCGGTGAGAGGCTTGAGGAACGGATGTACGCGTGAGAGGTTAGAAATCACGTGATCGTAACTCGAATCGATTGTGTAAAATACCGTGGTCCGTTTAATAAATGTAAAAGCTTACAGTTTGCGCAGTCTAGGGTTTAATGGGGATGATCAGTCTCTGTGTCACTTGCACGGGTCGATTATATTAATCGATGACCGGCCTCGTGATTGCGGATGCCCGTGAGCCGTGTCCACGCGACGCCGGCGTGCGATGCGTGGTGAGCTTGAGCCGCCGGTGATGCTGTATCCCGAGCTGTCCTGGTTGAATCGCACTGCTGAGTTCACTACGTGTCCACACTGAGTCTATCCATGATGAAGAAAGTCCACTCTAACACTTGAGAATCGTTAGCACTACCCGACGCGTGTACTATGTATCGTAGCCATGAGCGAAAAAGCCCCGGAAACGAGCGTGAAGAAGCGCGGTCGCCTTGCGTCGCGATCGGGCATGCGCGCGCAGCGCCCCTGTGGCGCTGCACGATCCGACCCGGCTGATGCTGCCATCACGCCGGTGACGAACAGACCGAGATTCATGATTGAATCCGGAACAGATGTGCACCCCTGAAAAGAGCCGTTTGTGTATGTGTGTCTGTGTCTGTGTGTGTGCGCGTGCGCGTGCGTATGCGTGTGTGTGTGCGTGTGCGTATGTGCGTGTGTGCGTGTGTGCGTGTGTGTGTAGAATGACTCATTTTCGGGGTGCTTGATTAAAGTGAGTCCCCTTGCCTCTCACTTGTGTGTGTGTGTGTGTGTGTGTGTGTGTTAAAATTAAAAAAACGCGTGTTTCCTCCGCGTTGTTCAATTATTGCTTGCAGTCGATTCCTCATGTTAATGCAAGCCCTAATTTCTTCCTGTGGAATGTCATTCCAGATTTGAATTACGACTTGTGACAAGTCTTGGAGATTGACAGGTTGTCTTGCTAAATTTCTCAACCTACGACCCATTATGTCCCATATGTCTTCCATACGTGTTCCATACGTTTTCCATAGATACGTCTAGTCATAAGTCTAAAAGCGAACTGTTTAGAACAGGTATAATAGGTCGTCAAAATAAAATAAAATAAAATAAAGGTGTCAGGAGGGGACAAAGAGATAAACTAGTAAAATGAATAAATAATACATTGAAAGTCATCGATAGAGTTAAAGTCCTCGAATTAAAATAAAATAAAATAAAAATAAATTAGAATAAAAGTATCGGAGAGGAACAAAAAGATAAAACGAGTAAAAATATATAAATAAGTTAATAAATAATACATAAATAAGTTAATAAATAATACATCAATAATAATTTAGGTGGTGCGGACAATTTTGTCGTAGATATAATTCAAGTTATCAGTATCTTGTTGGAGGTTTAAAGTGTTATTCGATCTTTTTATGTAAAACATCTCAGCAATTTCTCTCTTTGTATAATGTGACTCCTTATGTAAAATTTCAGGATTGTGCCAATCAAAGTCATGGTTAAAACAAGTTCGATGCTTACTAACTAACGAATGATTGCATGTCGGTTTTTTGATATCGTTACGATGTTCTTTAATCCTTGTTTCAATATGTCTTTTCGTTTGACCGATGTAAGAAGCGTCGCAATCAATACAATTAATTTTGTAAACTAGTTCGGTTTGTTTGGAATCAGCAATCTTATCTTTCCCTCTCCTAACGATAACATCTAATTTTTTATGCACTGAGAATCGGGTGTGTAATTCTTGCTTCTTAAAAATTTTACTAATAGCATCACTAACGTTCCCAATGTAAGGTATGGTGATGGAATTTCTATAATCATTCTTGTCATTAAGAGGTGTAGTGGTATCAGGGATGGAACGGTGTCGTAGATGTTTTAATCTCTTATTAATATGTTTATTAATGAAAGGAGGAGGATAAGAATTATGTAGGAGGATATTTCTGACAATGTCTAAGTTTGTGTCATGGAAAGATGAGTCGGCTAGTAAAATTGCTTGGTCGACTAAATTTATAATTGTATTAATTTTATATCTAATGTGATGGCTGGAAAAGTAATTTATATATCGGCCTGAGAAAGTATCTTTTCGGTACCAATTCGTTGTTAATTTATTATTTATTCTAAGAACTGAAGTATTCAAGAAATTCAATGATTTATTGTTTTCTGATTCATATGTGAGTTTTAAACGTGGGTGGTAGTTGTTAAATGTATTAAGAACGTCTTGGAGTCTGTCGTCAGGAAGAATGGTAAAAATGTCGTCAACGTATCTATAAAAAACAGGGATATCAAAATCTAAAGAATCAATGCAGTGCGTTTCCAGATCGTCCATAATAATGTCAGCTAATATGGGGGATAATGGGGATCCCATCGGTGTACCAAAAATTTGTTCATAGAATTTGTTATTAAAGGAAAAGCAAGTTGATTGAAGTATGAGTTCTATTGCATATAAAAATTGAGGTAAACTTAATTTAGTAGATGTTGAAATGTCATTCCTAACTAACTAACATCTTATTCTGGCTCTGAGCCCCTTATGTTTTTATTTTTTAAACACAGAAGTTCGCAAAGTAGTCATGTCAAAGGATATGAAGTAGAATGTAACAATGAAAATGATAAATGGTTTTGCATAAAAGGTTACTGAACTTGTTGATTACCAACCAACCAAAAATATAAATATTTTAGTAGTAAGTATCATGTGACAATCATAGTAAAATAAACAAATTTT
>NW_011962544.1:0-2831 GCF_000949405.1 Vollenhovia emeryi
GTCATTAAGAGGACCTCCGGTGGTTTTAGGACACCCTGTATAATATGTTTTACACTTCCGTGTACATATAGGGCTGGATTCAGAAACATCACCCAAATGCCCTAGTGTATCATTTTATCCTTGTCTGTAAGCAACAAGGATAGAATGATACGCTGGAGTACTTGGGTGGTGTTTCTGAACGCAGCCAAGGGTGTCTGACAAGTAACTAACCAATCGAAAAATGCAAATTGATTGGGTCAAACTGAGAAGATAGGCCAGATTAGGCAGGCCAAAGCATTTTATTTCTCAGATCTCTTAGCGACAGTGAATATCGATCGGCTAGCGAGACGTGCAGCGGTGTGTGACATGCCAAAAACAATTGTCATGGCAGCGAGCGGCACCGCGGCGTGCCTCAGATAACGAGGCGCGTGGACAATAGTTCCTCGACGTCTCGCGCGCGCGTAGTACGATTATCGCCGAAAAAGTATTGTCGCGAAATTCTTTCTCTGCGGTAATGTAGAAATGGTAATGCAGGAATTAAAAATGTCGATAATTACCGACATTGTCGATTTTTTTAATTCCGTTCAGATGAGGGCGCTATCCCGTCGGAGTTGGCCCGTCGCTCCAGCATCCCCTTAACCATCGGTCACCATAGGCTAAGTCGGCATCCCGTTAGAAGGAGATTCTACCGCGTGTGCAAAACTCTGTGGCCCGCGGTAACGACCCCCAGGATACCACCTCTTCGACGACGACGCTCATCACTATCTCAAGTCTCTCTCTCTCTCTCTCTTTCTCTCTACCTATATTCCTGTCTCTTTTTATTTCTCTCGTTTTCATTTCTTACTCCCACCTGCGGTTGCGCGCCTTTATCCTGGCGTTCCTCCGATTTTCCATCTGCGGTTGCGCGCCTTCACCGGCGTTCCTCCGGTTTTCTGCCTCTGGTTGCGCGCCTTCACTGGCGTTCTCCCGATTTTCCGCCTCCGGTTGCGCGCCTCCATTGGCGTTCTTCCGATTTCCACCCCCCGGTTGCGCGCCTCCAACGGCGTTCCTCCGGTTCTGGTCCATCGGTTGCGCGCCTTCGTAACGGCGTTCCTCCGGCGGGAAAACACCACCTTTTCTCGAACTGGCATTGAGCCGCCAGTCCTCACCGATCTCCTCCATGTCGTCGACACCAGTCACCAGGTCTGAACCTACTCATGCTGTTAGTCATGATGGTGACTTAATGCTAACTTATTATTAATCAATATGAATCCCTTAAATGGGCACTCAGAGAAAGGTAATTGTTTCAAAGTCACGGGGGATGAAGTGAAATTGAGACTTCAGACGCTGTCTTTTGTGTAGAATGCTCAGATGGATTCTTCGATTATAGTAATCGATTCATTACCGTCATCACTGCATTCAAGGCAACTTCTGATTAATACAATTGTAGTAGGGGACCCGAGAGTGACTAAATTAATCGTAGTTAGAATTAACCTGAAAGTGAAAGGGATAAGTGGCAAAATAAAAAGATTAAGTTAACTATTCATCAAACCGGAAAACATAACTGAAGTTAATAGAAATTTGAGAACGTAAGAGCGGTCAGTTTTCGCCGTGTGCCAATCTTAGAATGAGATTCTGTCTGTTCGAGGGGACTCTGTGAAATTGCCCCGAGAATGAGCGGGAACGGAGGTCGGTTAAGCCGGAAAGGTCCCCCTTTCTTAGACCTGTGATGGTACCACCTCACGGTCGCTCTAACTCGGGTTAGTGGGGTGCGGGGTACACGGTCTGCCGGGAGGGGAGCCCCCACCCCACACACAGACCTTCGGTCTGCCGGGAGGGGAGCCCCCACCCCACACACAGACCTTCGGTCTGCCGGGAGGGGAGCCCCCACCCCACACACACAGACCTTCGGTCTGCCGGGAGGGGAGTCCCCACCCCACACACAGACCTTCGTACACCCCGCGCTCTGCGCCCGAGTCAGAGCGACTAAGTTAGGTACGGTGTACGTGTGAGCCGCATGACTAATCCCCCCTCCACCTTCTACATAATAAAATTAATATCGAGAACAAGAAGACGGCTCGCCGGGAATCGAACCCGGCTCGTGCGGTTGACAGTCTGACACTTAACGCATGCGGCTATCACGTACACTTGATAAAAAATGTTAAAAAGTGATATATAAGGTGCACGCGTACGCGGCTATCGCGTACACTTGATAAACATTTCCCTCTCCACAGACTTTCCTATGATATATACAGGGTGTCTGATGCAAAAGTAGCAATTTTGGAAATAGCGGTAGATTGGGTTATACTAAGGAGAAATATCATGTACCGAGGTACAAAGTAACAATAGTTATCAAGATATAAATTTATACGTTTGAGCGAATGAGGATGCAGGAGACGGTAGGCCGGACTCGGGAGGCATTTAAGAAAATCGATCGATGAGCGGGAGGTGGAGCGACGCGCGAGATACACCGTGGTGGGAAAAAACCTAGAAAACCTAGGTTACGGCATTTGTCCAACTTTTTGAGTTTTGAGTTATCAACGGATTATTAAATTTCGTCACCCTACACGAATTGTGGCACAGGTCCGAGGTCTCTGCGACGTTTGCAACCCTCTGAAAACAGCCCCTAAAGCGCCCCGAAGGATAGCGGTGAGGGGGTTGGAGATAGAGGGTTGGGACCTGAGACAATGTTGTTCGCCTCGGGGAGGACTTTCCATCCCCCCAGGTCCCAACCCCCTAGCACCCCCCGTTTGGGCTCTGTATACTTGGTCGGGGGATGAAAAATTTTTTATTTTAGTTTCTTAAATTTCGTCACCCTACACGAATAATGACGCAGGTCCGAGGTCTCTGCGACGTTTGCAACCCTCTGAAAA
>NW_011962545.1:0-2832 GCF_000949405.1 Vollenhovia emeryi
AGATATTATATTTTTTAATTTTATAACGTAATTGAAGACATTGCTGCAAGAAAGAGGCAAGTCCACATTTTGGCGAAAATGATGTTTTAACATCATTATATGCAACGTTCCAAGCCCGATCGATTGGTGTAAAAACGACGTACGTAAGTGCATTGTTAGTTAAATAAACTGAGATTTTTGGACTTGCCCCCCTAAGCAGATTGGTGCAAGAACGAGGTCCGCACTTGCCTCGTTCTTGCACCAATCTGCTTAGGGGGGCAAGTCCAAAAATCTCAGTTTATTTAACTAACAATGCACTTACGTACGTCGTTCTTACACCAATCGTTCGGGCTTGGAACGTTGCATATAATGAACCTGAATTGGAAGGAAAATATGAATTTTGTTTTTTGTACTTAAACCTACTAAAATGTTCAACTGATGATATTCAATAAAAAAAACACCAAAAAGTATTAATTTTGACCTTATTTCTTTTAACTTTGGCATCTATGGTGCAAAAAAAAGATATCAGGTAACCAAAACTATGAAAAAATTAGCTAATTTAATAGTTTATTATTTATTTTTACTTATTTATTACAATAACTATCTAAAAGATACTACTTTCAAATATTTTTTGCTAGTTTATGTTCTGTTGCTTATAGGCATTTTTTCCATTTTTGGTGCTAGAACGAGGCAAGTCCAAATTAAAAGTGTTAAAATTTCATGTATTGTGAAAGTTTATTATTATTTGAATAAGTATACGCTAATTGATAGCTAAGAAGAATATAATGTAAAATAAATAAACTTTCTGAAACAAAATTTGAAAACGGGGGAAAGTTTTTTTCGTTTATCTCAGAAACATAAAATGTGGACTTGCCTCTTTCTTGCAGCAATGTCTTCAATTATTTCTTTTTTAATATTGCATACATGGTAAAGTAAATTATAAGAAAAATAAAATAAATAATGAAAATGTGAAATATCACATTGTAAAGAAAAGAGGACCGCCAATCAAAATCGGCGGGGGTGGTGGAGAGCTTCTATAGATCGATTTCTTTTCATCAAATACAATTTTAATTCAATTGGGTCCACATATATTCTTTTAATCGATACATTTTCGTTTGCAATTGATCAACAGATTTGTATTTACGATTTTGAACATTAATAAAAAATGTGAGACCACAGGCACAATCACATATGTAGCATTGCGTAACACTGCGTAACATTTTCTATTAATGTTTTACATAGTAAGATTTATATATATATGTATTATTATTTGCATATCGTGTATTATTGTTTGCATAATTCTATATAAAAACTTTATTTAATTTATCTATTCCGGCTAAATGCCGGGTGGAAACAAATTAGTTAATTACAAATAAACGAATGACTCACAAATCTTTTCAATTGCACTTCAAACGTTACCTTACGAAATACAAACGGTTGCATAAAGCAGTTATTTAAAATTTATTTCCGGTCAAGTGTGAGCAAATCAATCCGAGCGGAAGAAACTTTTTAGGGGAAAATGTGAAAAAAAGATTACACCACGTGCGCAAAAATCTTAGACGAAAATAATTTTCTCAAAAATTTAATACATTCTTCTTATTTCTGGGTTTTGCTAAAGTTTTTGTTAAAGTCATTGTTAATGATATTTTTATTGCTGCGCCAATACAAGGTGTAATCGAAAAAGCGTCATGTTCACGTATAAAGAGATGGTCTTGTAAAAGAATGGACTCTTTTTTGCTTACTTTTTCCCGACCATCTTTTATATATAAAATTATCGAGGATGACGAAATCTATTTCTTTATTTCATATACTTTTCCACCTAGTACGTTTCCACTTGGACCGTAGTTGCAAACTAAATAATGTCCAAACATACCATCTGGTTGCTTGTATTTTATTCGTCCGCATCCGATTTTCGTTGTGTCAGCCCAGACGATCTGTGTATAATGTCCTATGCTTCCATCATCATCTCTGTATACAAATTTAAATGTTTTGAAATGACATTCAATTTTTTACATTAAATTAATCTTGTACATCATGAATGTGCTTCATTCAAGGAATTACATTGATAAAATTTCTTTACAAATACATCTTCGCTATTTTAACAAGTGAAATTGTTAACATAGCTTGTAAGAGAAATAGTTTTTACTAATTAATTTAGATGTCTCACGCTTTAATATATACAGGGTGTCTCGTTTTAAATAATCCATGCAAATATCTCCAAAAATATTAAAGATACGGAAAAACGTTTCACCTTATATCCCCCTTCGAACCTGTTGCGACGTAAATATAGTGGGCCCACTACAAATCCTTGCCGAGCGAGGCTTCTGGAAAAAACCAAGCGCGCTTCGGGCCTATGACTAAGCGCTCAAGTCTTCCGATAAGTAAATAATAGAGGGATATGCCTTAAGTCACCAGTAATGTATCTTCCGATAAGGTTTGAGTCATCGACCCGAGACAAAGGTGAATCTGATAAGCGCTTGTTCTTCGACGTTCGAAGCCGCGACGGTCGGTAATTATGCATAAAAGCGACTTCCTCTCCGATTTGTTTTATTTTTAAATATGTTGTTGGGGATGTCTTCCCGAGTCATTTCATATATATAAGGGGGGGGACTCAAACAGTTTCGGAGATACAGGCTGAAAAAGGTTACAAATAATAATATAGGTTTGTAATATTTCACGTATACCAAGATCCACCCCCACCCATCCTTGCATGCGGAGAGGTGCGGTAGTCCCTGTTTGTTTACGTTTCGGAGATAATATAGGTTTGTAACATTCCACGCATACCGAGAGCCACCCCCACCCATCCCTGCATGAGGAGAGGTGCGGTAGTCCCTGTTTGTTTACGTTTGAAAG
>NW_011962546.1:0-2832 GCF_000949405.1 Vollenhovia emeryi
TTTTGTGTCCCAAAGGTATGTATTCTATAGAGTAGAATTAATCTTATGCTCATATATTAACAATCAGGTGAATAATCCGACACGACTGCATGGTTACAGGAAAAATCCTTTATTTTCTCACTACGTTTCGGCCATTGGTTTTGGCCCTCTTCAAGTGTACAAATCAGCGTATGACATATGTGGTTAGATGCCATTAGGACCGATTAGACAATGACAAGTCGCATCTCTCGATGTTCATGGTTGCCGTGTAGGTACAGAACTGTTCTGTATAAATATTGTTACTGTATACCCAAAATATATGTTTTTCCTAACCTCTCGTACTCTATCATTAATATAACCACGAACCTTCATGCATATGACAACCATGTGTCACGTACGAATGCGAATGGAGTTAGTTGATGACAGCGCTCCCAGTGTTGCTTTTCAGAACGTCTGGCGGGCACAATCGTCGGCCCATTCTGATTACGGGCAGTTCGGTCTCCTTATACATTCTCCATGGTACGAAGGATGAAAAGATTCGGACACACATGAATTAAAATTAAAATTATATTATGTTTTGACAATATATCTTATATGTGAATTATAACAAGTATATGTAATTATATATTAATTATTGCACACATACATAGAAAAAAATTCTAACGATTCAAAATTTTAGACTAACAATAAGAATAAGCACCACTTGAATAAAAATCCATTAAAAATACTTTTTCGATCAAATAAATAACGAATAAGAGTAAGTAAATAAAATTTATTAATTTTTTCAAAGAAATAAGAATAACTTTGACCATTTTTTTCTCATTATTATAAATTTTCAGTATTATAAGTTTTATTATTATAAATTTTTATTACTATTAATTTAAGAAATATTAATAGCTATTCTAACAGAAAAAAATTTTAACTAGTTTTTTAAGTAGTGCCCATCTCTGTTCTAGATGTGCACAGTTATCGACATAGAAATGATCCAGTGATCGACATCCTTTATTTGCTTACGTATCTATTTATTAACTCGATTATGTCTATGGCGATTACTGGTCCATGTAATATATAGATAGTAATAATTACAGGCTTAATTTTTTAATTTGAATTTAGGGTATATTATTATTCGATTTATAAGATTTATTTCTGTCCCACCTAGTCTCAGTAATCGACAAATATGGCGATTACTCGGAGGACTACGTACTTGGGTGAACCAAAGTTCGTCATATTAAAAAACTATGAAATTTGCATGAAACAATAATTTGCCATGCTGTACGTAAAACTGAGATCTTCATATATAACTTGAAGTTCAATTTACCTCATGCGAGTCGTCGGATATCGCAAGATTACACAAGATGTCAATCGGTGTAGTTTAACCTTAAAAGGAAGCATTCGATCAAAAGTACGCATAGACTCGGTTGCTGCACATATTCGATTTAACCAGTATTGAATTCGTATACTTATGAGTTTCACAATGTAATACAACGTTATAAATACCTCTTTAGGACCAACAAAAATGTCAACAAGCCGAACGATCGACAGAAAACGTTATTTTATATCGTTAATGCGTGAACATAGCGATTACTGGTACCTTGACGATTACTGGGCCAACCACCTTAATAGAGTTAAGATGACGGGGTCATTTCAGGGTGAAACTAATTTTTCCACGAATTTAAAATAATTTAGGTAATTCTTTAATATTATTTCAACCATGTTAACATTTACTCACGTTTTACTTTCCTTTTCGTTTACGTAGGAAGTTCTAAAAATATCATTTTTGTTATATGTATAAGCGCAATTTTCCTACCTCGAGGGATCACCGACAACTAGAGCCAACACACGGCACATACTATTTTGCCCACAGGATTGCTTGCAAGAGCCAATCAGGGTTTAAGTCACTCGATCTGAGAATCGGCGTCCTCATTGGCTCTTCCAGAAATTCGGTAGGTAAAATAGTATCGTGGTTTAGTATAATAATATCTCACACATTCGCCCAAGACCAAGAACAACATTTGTGCACGTAGTAATCCGTCATTTATTATTGATTCGCGGATTTTAAGTGCACAGCTGATTTTTTAATACTTTTTCTATTTCTATATGTATAGACACTACTTGTAAATAGGTGTAAGGGAAATAAGAGAGGAAACAGAAATAGAATTAAAAAGACTGGAAAAATCCTGGTTCTCTGAGACGAGATATTTGTTGGGACTATTAAATAACATATGTAAAAATATTTTCAACCATTTATATATGTATATATACATATATATATTCAAAACAGATTTAAATGCTACTGCATTTAATTTTGTATCTAGTATATTTTTTGAAACTAATATACTAGTTAGAAGACATTTTTAATTAAAGACATTAAAAGTAAAACGTGTTGATATTTATTTCCAGCTGAAAAAAACATTAGGAGAACTCATTTTTACTGAGAACTTTTTTCATAGTTTTTTCCAAGGACGGCAGTAACACGCAATAAGAGTCTACACACTTGGTGGCACACTTTTCAAATTCTTCGCTATACCTGTCCACCTCGCCCTGAGTCGGATTTGGCCCCATTTTGTCTTTTATATTGTCATTGCATTCCATTATGCACCTTTGTAAACGATTCTGGAAAGCATCGTACTTATTGTTAGACTAAAATATACTTTCAAATGAAATGGCAAAAACATTCATTCAAAATTACGATTTTTTACTTAGTATACTTTGATTCAAATATATCTACATTTCATACATACACACACGCGCGCGCGCGCATATGATTACATACATAATTAAATATAATTATGAATTAGCAAATTTTTCTCTTTACAATTATTTTTCATATAAATTTATAGAATTATGTAGAAT
>NW_011962547.1:0-2832 GCF_000949405.1 Vollenhovia emeryi
GCCCTGCCCACTGTCCAATTCGAGCGCGTGGCGAGATGTTACCGCACGGCGATCGATATTGCCATGCGAGGGATGGGGACGCGAGACGCTGGAGCGGCGACGCACAGTGGTCCGGATTGCGAAAGACGCGCGCATAAGGAAAAAATATCGAATTTCTAGTGTTTGATGAATTTTGTGTTGACTTCTTTTAATTATAAGTATGATTAATGACGATAGAACACGTGAATTCACTGACGATAATGATCCCACCTAGGGGAAATCTGTGTTATATGTCCGATAGTAACGGCGCACAGTACAGGGTGGGAAAATACGGTATATGGATTCACATAGCAATATAATGGCCACCACCTTGTCAGGTCCTAAAATTTATATTGGCATTTATATAATAAAAATAATTAATTATTTTAATGAAAGAATGCACCACTCTTATCTTGTTCATTTGCACACATATTTTTTTACACGAAAATTCGCAGTCCACAATTTCCACAAGTGACAAACTTGTGCATTCCGAAATGACGCGCGGGGGCAGATCACGACACTCGATTGACAAACAAAACTGGCATTTCACACCTTTGTTAGTCATAAGATCAGGGGTTTAAGAATTTTAAATATCTGTTTCTTATTGAACAAAGATCTAGCCTCGTGACTCGTTCAACTAATCTGACAGCAGACCTACTCAGGCACTCAATACCGAATTGTTAACGCCTTCCCACACCAAAAAACGAATGACAATACGTTGTGCAACGGCGGTCGGCACTTGACGTTCACTCATGGTCGTATCACGCGTGAAGCTGTCCCCCCCCCCCTCGCCTGGCAATATCGATCGCCGTACGGTCACATCTCGCCACGCGCTCGAATTGGACAGTGGGCAGGGCAAAGACGACGATTTTCGATAATTTATTACTCGTTAACTATTGCCAAAATTGCAAATGGTTCAGGACTTTTCTGTATATCTCGATCAGTTCTACCTTATCACGAGCTCTGGCACAAATGTTGTGAATCACCCTGTATAATCCAAATTTTTTAAAAATTTTTAACTAGCTAATATATAAATAAATTTTTAAAAATAGTTTAGTTGCACGAGATAGAAGAGGAGCAGAAATAATACCCTCAAAATAAAAAAAAGATATCCCCATAAATATAAATATTACAAAAAGACTGTCAAATTTCGCAAAAGAAAAAAAAATCACACTTGTTGAGACAGTTAGAAAAGGAAACTCAAATTCGCTGTACATTTACTAGGTGAGTTTTATTTCAATATTTCATATTATATTTCAATAAACCTAAAATTTAAACTGTTTGGATTTAAATTTCTGTAAAATTAATCTTAAAAATCCAACTTTTATGTTACGATTTAAAACTTGAAACTTTAGTTTATAATAATGTAAATATATTTTTCATACTTTTAATTCTATCAATTATTGTTATTTTGAGGGTTAATTTATCTAAGATATTTCAAACATAAACTAATATATATTTATAACAAAATGGTCAATTTTCTTAAAAATTTCTAAAAATTGTTTAAATAAAAATGCCTAAAATTGAATTCTGATTTTTTTGGCGAATTAATTAGGTAATTATATATTTATGTTGTAGGTTAATTTAATATAAATTTAAAAAAAAATAAAATTTGTTACCTTAGAAAAAAATTTTGACTTTAACTTATTTTCAATTATTTATTAATTGAAAATAATAGAATCATTCGTAAAATTAAATTTTTCATATCAAACTAAAATGAATTTTGAGTAAAGATATAAAAAGGGCAGCGGAAAGAAAATAATCTAATCACTAAAGAAGTTATTAAGGAAGATAAAGGAAAGATTAAGACCGACGAGCCTGGCAAAAAAAATTTTTTTACCGAAAATAATCAATAGACCACTAAAGAATTGTTTTTTTATAAGAAGGTATAAAAATGCCCAAATTAAAGATAAAGAGTAAACAGATACAACAAAAAGAACACAAACTTTTGATCCGTAAGTTAAGAACCGATAAAGAATACAGAGAAAATGAACAAACGGAAGATACAAATAAACGAAATATGAAACGTAAACGTGTAAATGATTTTTTTAAAACTAATAAAGATGATACACAAGATAATAAATTTAGAGAAAAAACTATAGAACGTGTAAAAAGATTGCGAAAGGATCCATCTTATAGAATACAAGAAAATAAAAAGAATTTACAAAGAATAATTGAAAAGCGGAAAATTATGTCACACAAAGAAGCCGAAAGACAGGAGAACAGAAAAAGAATGACACAAATACGTAAAGATTTTATGTATAAAATAAATGAGAGAGCAACTAATCAACAAAGATTACTAAATAAACGTCAAAATCCTTTTTTTAAAAAAGCAGAGAGAGACAAAAATCTACAAAGAATGAAAAGCATTCGAGTCGACCCATTATATAGAGAATCTGAGAAAGAGAAAAATATAGAAAGGATGAAAGTCATTAGAGAAGAACCTTTATTTAAGGAATCGGAGAGGAAGAAAAATACATTAAGGATGAAATACATTCGAGAAAAACAGTTATATACAGAATCAGAGATAATTAAAAACCGAGAAAGGATGAAATTTATTCGAGAAAAACCTTTATATAGAGAATCGGAGAAGGATAAAAATTTTGAAAGGATGAAACTCATTCGTCAAAAATCTTTATACAGAGAATCTGAGAACGATAAAAATATTGAAAGGATGAAAGTTATAAGAAAGGATACAATTTATGAAAATAGTGAAAAAAATAAAAATATGGAAAGAATACGAGGTTTACGGAAAGATCCTAACTATAAGGTTATTGAAAGAGTTTCTGATCGTGATCATAAGAGTATATTAAG
>NW_011962548.1:0-2833 GCF_000949405.1 Vollenhovia emeryi
GATTTAACAATTTATTTGACAACCATTGACCGCAGTATTTAGTTGACTATATATAAATCAATTTATTTTAAACCAAATTTGTGTGTCCTAAAAAAAATTACGTACTGAAATAATAAACAAAGAAATGCTTAAAAAGCTGTGAAAAATGTTACCGGTTATTCTTCCTAACATCGTGCAGTTTTAGTTTATTCATAAAACTTGAAAGGGAAAAATAGCATTTATTCATTTAGTCATCTTATTTTGTTATAAAGTAGAGATAAATTTTATTTAATTTTAAAACGTCGTAAAATACAACATTGTCGTAACTTATCCAAATGTGGATTTCATAGTTTTGTAAAATAGATTACTTCTTGGAATGAATATTATTAATTTATTAAAATAGTTTCGCCTTAATAAATCTAGAAAAGTATAATATTATAACAATTATTTTTAATATCACATGTTTAAAAATATCACATGACGGTTAATTTCAAAATATTTAACGTATAAATAATTATTTTATATATTAGATATCTTTTTGTTTCCTGAACGAAAAACTGTATTCATTAACATCATTTTACATAGTTTTGCTATAAAGTAAAATAATTATTATAAGTAGATCGACTGTAAATATTAGTATCAAGAACATGAAAAGGTATCACGAGTTATAAATGAGAAACATTGGTGTGATTCCTACAAACATATTAATTATATTCAGTAAAACAATGTACAAAACTGAACTATTTTTAAATATTTTACCTTCTAGTATTCTCACAGCACTCATTTTACTTTCACTTATAATTGTTCACAAAAAATATGTGAGTACTGCATAAACTCTCTATTTACATTGTTTTATTATGACAATTTATATAATACGAAATCCTTGATATAAAAATACAAATCCTATAACGATATATTTGAGAAAATGGTAGAAGGAAATAAAACGTAGAGTATATTATTACATAATAACAAGTATTAGTAATTTTTTCATAATTTTACTTATGTTTTCATACATCAATTTGAATTTCATTAATTCATTATATGTGAATATAATAGAAAATAACTTTCAAACTTCTTACAGCGGATTATATAGGTCTCTAAAATAATGTAATTACCTAGCATATGTGCGAGGATACTCGGATAGATATCCCCATGATATATTCGTGATATATCCGACAAACTATCCACTCTAAATTTAGTAACGTAATCATTAAAAATAGTAACTCCATCTTATTGCTTCACTTATAGTACGCAAAGAAAATAAAACAAACTACAGAGAATTGGTCTATCGCGATTAAAGAAAAAAGGGGACAATGAGTTTCTTAATCTAAAGATTAACATACATAAAAATTATACATAAATATATAAAAACAGACCGCCGATCGCGTAGCGTCAAAAGTAATAATAATATTATAATAACCGTACATAGTTCAGAAAGAAAAAAAAGAACTGGAATGAAACGCCTTGAAACAGTTTGAGACGTGCTAAACTAAAAAGATCACTATTATTTATTAACAAAATATTTAATTCTTTCGACGCATCGAGCGAAACTACGGCACGATCTTCTATATGGTCTTCGTATGTATCTTTTTTTCTTTCCTTTTAATCGAGGAGGTTTTCTGATCTGCCAAAGCTCGGAAAGCTTCTGCTCTCAGATGCGGCTGGGAGTTTTTCATGGATACAAAACCCTCGGTGTCTATTACATCCGTCGCGTTTGTAATGATAAAGTCCATCACTTTTGCTTTCAGCTGGTCGGCGTTATGGAGATCAGCAAGTACAAGCGTCGCAGCCGCGTTCTCAAAGTTTAAACTTGTAAAAAGTCTTTGTTCGCATATTACCTTTAGTCTTTTCAAGCCGTATTTGTCTGCTGCAGCTAGTAGACGGTGTGCCACCTTCTCCAAATTTTCCACTTTACCAGTGTATATAAATCGCAACAGTTCTTGCAGAACTTCAGGGTCAATGTCAGTGATGTCTACGTTATTTGTCTTTTTCTCCTCCATGTCGTGTTCGAACATTGCCGAGAAGACTGGACTGTGTGCTGCTAGAATTGCTTTGTGCGCCTGGAACTTCTTTTCACCGACAGTGAGCATTACGTCGCAAAATTTTGGGTTCTCGTACAGCAGGCCGAGATTGTAGATCAGCTGGCACTCTGGTATTTCAAATTGCATCCTATCATTTTCAGAGGTGTTTATAACATCCTGTACTACACTGATCAGACAGAATATGGTGAGCTTTCCATCTGGTAGCAACCCGTTGGCCTTGTTCAGAAGATCGTCTTTCTTGACGAATCTTCTGTTACCAAAACGGTTACCCGAAGCAAACTTACGAATACGGATTTCTGAAATTTGGGTTTCATCTTCTTCTGCATCAAGTATCGAAAGTTTGAACTTAGCGTCGACGGGCTTGGTGCAAGTATCGTCCATACAGAGATACAGCGATACATAATCTTTGACCTCTCCCGTTTCGTTGAGACGTATGTTCAGGTGCCATTTTGATTCGTCATTGCCTTGTGATGAGAACGTGGTTGATATAATCTCATCCTTCTTTATATCGTAGAAAATTGTTGTGTATTGTAACACAAAATTTTTCAATAATTGAAACACCATTGCAACAGCATATTCCTGAGACTAAATCAAGTAAAAAAAGTCCTGTACTACTTTTCCCTCCGACAAACAGTTATCGAGAGATTATAAATTAAACATTGAAAAAGTTATAAATTTTCTCTTGAATATCTCAAAAAGTATTAGGCAAATCAAAAAATGTTTCAGACAAAAGTTGTTCATATTAATTAGTAGAATAAGATAGTATAATAAACAATAGAGATTGCCATTTAAAAAAATGACGGCGTCCTCCA
>NW_011962549.1:0-2833 GCF_000949405.1 Vollenhovia emeryi
ACCTTTACAACAAATGTTGGTATTCTTTGAGATCTCTGCCAAATAAAATATTTTTATTTTGATTTATAAGAAATGTTTTATTTCAAACATTCCTTTTCCCTTTTTCCTCATTATCCTCTCTATTATACTTTATATTTGTAAAATAATTAAATTGTATAAATTATATATATTTTTACATACATATGTATATATTTTACATTTTTAGAACTTTTTAAAAACAATTTTTATACTTTTTAAACTTTTGATAACAGGGTGCTAACGGTGCCCCTTTCCACTAGCACTAAGCACTCTACTGACGTCGTATTGCCGCGCGTGCGCAAAACAGCCTAGCCCCAATCGGAACACTGGCCACAGGGCACGCGCCTGCACGCCGCGGAGTACGGTAGTTCGCGGCGCTACCGATAGGTGGCGAGGCGCGTGGGCGACGAACCTGCGATCAAGATTTGGTCAACCATAGGATAAAAGCAGGACCCCCGCAGCGAATTTTTAATCAGATTTTCGGCGCTAGTCGCCGAAAAGGGAGCCTCCGAGCGCCAGTCGCCCAAGGATCCTACGAGAGCGCAAGACGCCCAACGCAGAAGAGCGCCAGTCGCCAGCGAAGACCTCCGAGCGCTAGCCGCTCCTACGGCGCCAGTCGCCCACCGGGAAGCGCCAGCCGCTTCACTAGGCGTCAACCGCCTTCCTCCGAGCGCTAGCCGCTCCTACGGCGCCAGTCGCCCACCGGGAAGCGCCAGCCGCTTCACCAGGCGTCAACCGCCTTCCTTCGAGCGCTAGCCGCTCCTACGGCGCCAGTCGCCCACCGGGAAGCGCCAGCCGCTTTGTCAGGCGTCCACCGCCTTCTTTCGAGCGCTAGCCGCTCCTTCAGGCGCCAGTCGCCTTCCCGGAAGCGTCAACCGCTTCAGCGGAGCGCCAGCCGCTCCTTCCCACGCCGGACGCTGCACCGGGCGCTAGTCGCCTCCCTCAGGCGCTTGACGCCAGACACCACGGGGTCTCCAAACAAGGCCCCGGCGCAGGACGCCGCAACGCCTGCCGACTCCTCGGGGACTCTCGCGAACACCACCGACATTCGCAAGGCGGTGAAGTCCAGGAGCCGGGCAAACAAGGAGAACCGGGAGCCCCGTCCCCACAAGGGAAGCAAGTCCCGGAGCAGGGACCACAAAGGAGACCGGCCTCCGCGTCCTCCACTCCAGGAGGAACTGATCCCACTGCGGAAACGGACGCAGCCGCTGCCTGTACACCTCCAGGCCAAGCGTCCCAGGGCGGATGCACCCACGGATTGCCGACCAGGCGCACCGGAACCGGACCCGCGGCGAGACCAGCCGGAACGACCCCGGACACCGAGAGTGTGCTTAGTCGGGCACGACGACTCCGACCACGAGTGCACACCTCGCCGAGCGTACCTCGCCGAGCGTACCTCGCCGATGCAGGGACACAAACGACGCAGAAGACGTTTCGGGACGCTGCAACCCAAACGAAGTTCAGGGGTGGTCGACACCCAAGATGTAAGAAACTCAAATAAAATGACACAGTAACTTCGAACCTAGCGTCCGTAATATTACCTGTCACTACCCTTCCTCTTGCGGTCACCCACTGCGTAAAGCGTAGTAAATAAGACGAGCGAACAGGCTAAGCGGAGCCTAAAATTGGTGACCCCGACGTGATCGCAATGGAAGGAGAAAACGCTAGGGCACAGGTTACGGAAGAAGTCGTACTAAACAGAGTCGCAGTACGAGTACCTCCCTTTTGGAGCGATGAGCCCGAATTATGGTTCACGCAACTAGAGGGACAATTCACTCTTAGCGGTATAACCCAAGACCACACTAAGTACTCCTACGCCATCGCATACTTGAACTCTCCGCAAATAAAGGAGATCAAGGACGTAGTAACACGACCGCCTGCAGATAACAAATATGACGCAGTCAAAAGAGCACTCATTTCGCGAATGTCCGTTTCTCAGGAGCAACGTACACGACAACTCCTAGAACTCGAAGACATCGGGGACCGCAAGCCCTCACAATTTCTTCGACACTTAAGGACGTTAGCAGGCGAAAACGTGCCCGACACCTTACTACGCTCGCTCTGGCACGGGAGACTTCCCTCCCAAATGCAAATGGTTCTTGCTACTCGGACAGAGGACCCCTTGGACCAGGTGGCCGAACAAGCTGACCGCATACACGAAATGACGAACAAAACAGTGGTAGCCTCTACAACGGCCGTCTCGACAAAAGGCTCACCGGACAAGAAATCTCTCGAAGCCCAGATGCAAGCTCTGACGAAACAAGTTGCAACCCTCACTACGCAACTTTCAAGAGGTAGGGCTAAGGAAAAAAAACAGGAGAGGAGCAGAAGCCAGAGTCGAAGCCGGAAGTCTAAGAAAGACAACGACGAGCATTGCTATTACCACAACCGATTTGGTGAAAAGGCTCGCAAGTGCACTAAACCGTGTACTTATGAAAAACCGGTAAAAGAGTAGGGCAGTCACTGTTGGCGGCCAGCCGACCTGCCCAGACACCCCACCGCCTATACGTAACGTGCAAAAACACAAAGACTCGATTTCTTATCGACACCGGTTCAGACGTGAGTGGATACCCTCGCACGAAAACGGCAGGATACCTCTCGCCTACAGAATACGAGTTATTTGCAGCCAATGGCTCCGTAATAAAAACTTATGGCAGCCTCACAGTGCAACCAGATCTAGGCGTCCGGCGGGCATTTCCGTGGCGTTTTATTATAGCAGACGTCACCACTCCCATCATAGGAGCCGATTTCTTAGCCTACTACCACTTACTGCCCGACCTACGGGAAGGAATCCTCTTGGATGGCGAAACAAAAA
>NW_011962550.1:0-2834 GCF_000949405.1 Vollenhovia emeryi
GTTTTGAGAAATGCGTAGCCAATCAACTTGTAGCTTTTGTGGAACAGCTATATTGATTGGCTACATATTTCGCGGAATTAGAACTTGGACCAAGTACTAGCATCATGGACACAGGCCTTAATTCACCTGAATAGATACAGAGTTTCTAAATTTTTAAACAGTTGCGATTCTTTTCATCGGTGCTGTCGATACGTTATTGGCCGAATGAGATGTATTTACAGAATGGTTACGGTAGAAGAAAGATACGCGTTATACATTGCGACGAACTTTTCCTTTTCTTTAAGTTGTCTCCGTCCTCCCGTTGTATGCGGACGGACGGATGTTGCCGTCCCGCTCTCGCGGTCGCGCGCGGATCTTAAGGCGAAGCGCGCCGACGACGGGGAGTACGGTCGCCGGGCGCGAGAAGCGCGGGATGCGGACGGGTCGGGTCGTCGGCAAAAACCGAGGGGAAGGGAATGGTAACGCGCCGGAAAGGAGCAGGATCTCGGTAGCTCCGCGCGTACCGTGCCGCGGGCCGAAAACTCCACGCGAAAAGCGAAGGTTGGGCGCCAGACGCGGTCTTTCACGCGTCACGTCGCGAAACTCGCGAAATCGCGCGAACGAGATGGAGCGGCCCTCGTCACGGGCAGGCTAGCTCGCCTAACGGTAGAGGGGCGGGGCGGTGGTTGCCGCTAAGATTCCAGAGGCTACGGGACTTAAGGGACTCACACGACGGACGAGACACACGAAAAGGGACGTACACGAAAAGAAACTCGACAAATTAATATAAATAAAACGGGTTTAATATCGGGCGGCGTTAACACGCCGGTTGAGTGGCCGCTATAACGGGCGGCGTCGCTGGCGACAATAATTCCAGCCCCGAGATCGGGGGAAAACAACACGCCGCGATACTCACGGCGACACGGAAGAATCCGGCGCGAACTCAACGGCAGAAATTACACACGCGATAAACCCTACTCGGACGACACGGACGCACCTGACAGTAATTTCTCGCGCGAACGGTACGAGTACCGTCGCACACGCAAATAGCCACGAATTACGAGTACACGAATTACGCGAATTCTCACGCGCAACACTCGGCCGGGGCGCTTAGCCCGCGAGACTGGGTACACGGGCCGACGGGTCGGCCCGTCTCTCACAACGACGTGCAAAACGCAAATTCCGCCGGGTAGTCCCCGACGGCTAAATACGGCGAGCCTTTCGCTCGCTCCCGGCCGCGTCGGCCGCGCTGGTCGGCAGGGGATCCCGCTCCGGACGCACCGTCCTCGCGAAATCCGCCACCGACAACGGCGGAAGCGGCCCGGGGTATCGCAAACACGCACACCGCCGTTCACACTCTCGCGGTCGTCGCGACTCCTTCACGCCACGCATGCACGCGACACTCCCGCGGCATGCGTACCCCGCGTGATCTCGCGCAACGCAACCCTCGCGCCGCGAATCTCCAGGTCGGCGGACTCCACGCGACGGCGACCCTCGGCTCGAACGCACTCACACACACACACACTCTCACGCGAGGCCTGTGCCCTGCAGGCTCCGGGGTAACCGCGGTTGCTTGTCGTCGCGACCGGGACCAAAGAAAACTCTAAAGCCGGCGGGCCGTAGCCCGGGCGACACCAAACGCGAAATCTTCCCGGCGGCGACAGAGCAACCCGGCTCCGGACGCTATCGCACGGGGCGAAACAGACGGAGGAGGATCTCACCGGCACCCTCGGCTCTCCCGGGATCGGCAGGCGGCAACGGCTCGTCCTGGGCTCTCACGGGAACTCGCCCTTCGTGGCGGGAAAACGGCGGGAGCGGCAACCGGGGTCCTCTCTCTTACACGACACGCAACAGGCTGCTCCAAATTTTCCGCGATCGCGGATCGATAGCCCGGGGCCCCCCCTTTCGCCCGCGCGGCGGCTCGCGCGAGGCGCGTGCCCCGCGGCCAATCGCGCGACGGCACGCGACAACGCCGGCAGCGAGATTTTCACGCTCGGGCGCAGGTGCCCGCGGTATCGCCAAATTTTTCCCGCGGCGTTCCCTCGACGGGGCTGTCGCAGCGGCTCCCCCGCTGACGCCCCTCAGGTGGAGTGCCACGGGCCCTGAGCTCCTTCCTCCCGGCTCGCTGCTCCGCTCGCTCCGTTCCCGTTCCGCATGCCCTTACACCGTGCTCGCCGCGGAATTTGTCCGTTAGCCGGGCCTCTCCTCTCTCTCCTCTGCCCTCGCGTCCATCCGTCCTCACACGCTCGCGTTCACCATACAAAAAAAACAAAATAATCAGCCATACGTCGAATTTACCGAATAACGGTCGCCTCTCTGGAGACTGCGGCACGGTTTTCCCTAATCTCGGCCTGTTGCCTTGAGGGAGGAACCCGGTGGACGCGCTCGCGGGACGGCAACGTCACAACATATATAAATATCCATTGTTATATTTGGAGTAATTTGTTGATGATATCATTACTTTTGTAGAGAAGATACTTTTGTAGAGAAGATATTTTTGTAGAGATGGTATATACATGTTACATATATGACTTTATATTTTATGAATGTTACATAATGTTATATTATCAGTTTTATAACAGTTACGAAAATAATTATGTGTATTGATATTTCAGTAGGGTAACATATATATAACTAATCTATGTCTATTATATTCTCTGTTTTAATAATGCTACATTGCATATATCTTAAAAAAAGTAAGGTTATGATTTATATACAGGGTGGGCCATTTTAATTTATACAGTCGATTTTTTAAAAAACTAAAAGAGATATGAAAAAATGTTTCAGACAAAAGTTGTATGGTTTCGAGGGGGACATAAGATGGTACCATAGGTTTGACCTTGAAGAGTAATTTA
>NW_011962551.1:0-2834 GCF_000949405.1 Vollenhovia emeryi
TTTTTTTATTTGCCTAATACTTTTTGAGATATTCAAGAGAAAATTTATAACTTTTTCAATGTTTAGCTTATAATCTCTCGATAACTGTTTGTCGGAGGGAAAAGTAGTATAGGATTTTTTTACTTGATTTAGTCTCAGGAATATGCTGTTGTAAAAGTGTTCCAATATTGCAACACATAAAATTTACATACACAAAATTTTTCAATAATTGAAACGCCATTGCAACAGCATATTCCTGAGACTAAATCAAGTAAAAAAGTCCTGTACTACTTTTCCCTCCGACAAACAGTTATCGAGAGATTATAAACTAAACATTTAAAAAGTTATAAATTTTCTCTCAAATACCTCAAAAAGTATTAGGCAAATCAAAAATGTTTCAGACAAAAGTTGTTCATATTAATTAGTAGAATAAGATAGTATAATAAACATAGGGAGTATCATCTTAAAAAATGACGGCGACTTCCATATAACCATAAAAAATTTATTTTTTCGAAAATTTATTTTACCATTATACAAGCCCTTTTAAAACCGTACAACTTTTGTCTGAAAGACTTTTTCCTCACCCTGTATATATGTATATATACACAGATATATTTGCAAGTATAATTAAACATGAATATTCTATTAAAACCAAATAATATATTCTGCATTTTTATTTAAATCTTGAAAACTATAATAATATAAGTCTTTTTAATGAAAAGTTGTGGCAAACGTGTGACAATTTCATATTGTTAGCACTTTGTCAGCAACAAGCTACGATTAAAAAATCTTCATAGCTTGAAGACTTTACGCAACAACGAATGGAAATCATTATATATGTATTGTTGTCGTCACGTTTTCATCATAATGCTGAAGATGATATGTAATTTCTTGCCTTCATGTTGCTGACATGTTACAGACAACATAACACTTCTGTATTGCGCATCGTTTGCTTTTGAAATTTCGTCAAGTTATTGCATGCATAAGCAGTCATGTTGCTGCATTCATATCGCGTCCTATTTTGATGTCAGTAAATATATAACAACACGTGCAATGCATTAGTTTTCTCAAAATGCTATGACACGCTTGGCTATCTGGGTATACCTAGATATCGTCAGGAATCTAAAATTATATTGTCGCAGAGATAACGGAGGCCGCGTCAAACGCGTCGGAGACCAAATAGTCTGAGACGGGTACTTGCGATAAGTACTGAAAACTGTATTACATGACCCAAGACATAACCTCTAACAGTACAACTCTGTCCACTCTGTCAAGCACGTACATATTGAATTTTTGGTAATTTATTATTTTTTATTTTAATACAAGTTTCAATATGAAAATCTATCTAAATTTCCCTTGTAATTTACACACATGATCACCCAATTTTCTTTAATTTGTAAATAAATAAACACCACAAATTTTTATTTATAAATATTCATACGTTGTATTAAAAACAAAATGGTTTTTATTACAATTAATTTTTTTATAAAAATAATTCTTTAAATAGTTGTATCTTGCATTACAGGAATAATATGAAACCAAAGCATAAAACAATCTCAAGAACAATCTACATAGCTGTAAGGAAGTATTATTATCAAGATTATTATAGTGGTTAATATGTAAAGACAAAAATGTAATAATATTACCTAAAGCTACTTTTTTCTGTTTTTAAAAGACACATTGTCATAATATATATTACATGAATTGAGATGTCATAACACTACATGAATTGAGATTTTACTGGATTACTTTAGTTTAAGAAAACTGATTGTAAAATGGCTTGTCAGAATGATTTTGTTGAACACTTTTGGAATATTTTGGAAACAACACATGGAGTTTTTATTCCTAACTACATCAAAAACATTATGCGTTTTAATAATTTAGATAATCCAATATCTTTCAAAACAATCACCGAACCAATGCTAACAATAAGTGAACTAGAAAAGTTTGCAAAAAATGTAATGCAAGATTTTATTGAACCGAATGCAGACTTAAAAGCGTACTTTGGCTTATTTGAGAAAAGGCCAGAAAAATTTCAATTCATGATAGGTGACAAACAATTGATATTGGCATTAGTTGAAATAGTTAAAGAAATGCCATCAGATATCTGGAGATTGTCGAAGCCAACTCAAGTTTTTCTCGATCAGCTATCTCAAAAGAAAGCGAAACTCACAATAGACAAATTAAATTTACAAAAAAATGTGTCACCACTTCAAAGCGATAAAATTTAAAATGTTAATCTTGAAACTGAAAGAAAGAAAGTTGTTCGCGAGAGCGGATTTGACTTGCTCAGTGGCAGGTCGTCGAGGCTAGCGTTGGGGAAGGGGAAGAGAAGAAGAGTAGTAACAAAAAGTATGGCGGAGATGTTGTGCGGCGAAAGAGATAAGTTGGTTATAAAATAAAGCATTTCAGCTAAACTAAAAGCGGCATTTATTGCGAGCATTCCCACAATCAACATAATGGCGCCCAACATAATGGCAGAGTGAATACACGACCGGGGTATTAGAGACTGAACGTGAAAAACCGGGACAAGAACGAAGGCGCGACACCGGCAAGGCGGTGACGACCCGTGCTTCGGTGCATCGCAGGAAAGATAGTTCCAGCATCATATCGCGATACGAGGAGGTATAACGCGGCGAGGCAGGCTCACGCGTACAGCATCCGCAGTCCGAAGGACGTCGGACGCGCAGCAAGTCCGAGGAAGTCGGACACGCAGCAAGGTAGGACGCGCGAAACAAAGCGTCACACGCATATACAACGCGGCGAGGCAGGCTCACGCGTACAGCATCCGCAGTCCGAAGGACGTCGGACACGCAGCAAGGTAGGACGCGCGAAACAAAGCGTCACACGCATAT
>NW_011962552.1:0-2834 GCF_000949405.1 Vollenhovia emeryi
CATTGAAGTCTTTTATTTAAAATGTGTACAGTGAGAATATCAAACTGTTATAAATTGCCATGTTGTGTGGTCTCTATTGCTTCTATAATATTGATAATATATCTTGCTCTCATATCTAGAATCGTCATGAACGGATCTTGAAAAGACGAGCTGCCATGGAACGTATACATAGATTAAGATTACAAATACGTGAGACAGAATATGAAAGATCAAATACATCATCTGACAATGAAACTCATTCAAGTGTACACAAAGAGGAGATTCTAGATTTAGAAGAAATTGATTTTGATATGCAAGAACATGAACAATGCTAAACAAAAGCAAATGGAAGATAACAGTCAATCTGAAGTTATTTCAGATGACAATAATGTTGATCGATTATCACAAAGTATACAGGCTTCTACGGAGGATATCAATGATAATGAATCAGATGAGTTAAATGAAGACGTCTACTTACGTATGGCTCTGACAGAATGGGCTTCTCGTGGTGTCTCAAAAAGAAAAGTAAACAGTTTGTTAAGTATTTTGCGCAAGGTACATCCAGAACTTCCTAATACATATGTAACCTTATTGGATACACCTAAGACCACGGCAGTATATGAGATTGATAGTGGGCATGTCTGGTATAAGGGAGTAAAAAGAAATTTGAATATCTTTTTGACTGAAGAATATTTACACACTCATGGACGAATACAATTGGATATCAACATAGATGGGATACCTTTGGATAGTTGCTCAAAATTGCATTTTTGGCCCATTCTAGGATCTTTGGCTAATAAGACTTGTGAGCCTTTCATTATTAGTGTTTATTTTGGCATAGAGTCGAAGCCGTCAACACTAGAACAGTTTTTAGAGAAATTTGTTGAAGAGATGGAGCAACTTTTCACAAATGGTTTCACATTTAATGGACATGTCTATGATGTATCTATACGTAACTTTATTTGTGATGCTCCAGCGAGATCATTCCTGAAGTGTACTATTGGACATATTGGATTATTCTCTTGTGAAAAATGTGAAGTTCAAGGTGAATGGTATCATAACAGGATGGTTTTTTTTAACACTGGACAGAAACGTACAGACCAATCATTTATTGACCGAAGAAATCCTGAGCACCACCAAGGATTATCACCATTACAAGAACGACTCAACGACTCAACATTGGAATGGTATCTCAATTCAGGCTTGATTATCTTCATCTTGTGTGCATTGGTGTAATGAAGAGATTTTTGATGCGATTATTGGAAGTAAGAAATCGAGGCAAATTAATAGATAAAAATGTACAAGCTTTTAAAGATGGTTCAGCATGGATTAGACAATTTATCCCCAGAGAATTCAATCGAAAACCTTATCGATTTAAGAAAGTTGCTCATCTTAAGGCTACAGAACTCAGAAGATTCTTACTGTATGATGGAGTTAAAATAATGAAGGATCATACTCCTAAGAGAATATATAACACTTTTTTGCTATTACACTGTAGCATTTATATCTTAATTTCTCCTTTATTTGTGCAGAATATTGCAATGAAAAATGCTGCTAGAACTTTTTTGAACTTATTCATACAATGTAGTAGTCGGATCTTTAGTCGTGACTTTGTTGTATTTAATGTACATGGGCTTACTCACCTAGTTGATGAATGCGATGAATATGGATACTTGGACTCATTTAGTACTTTTCCATATGAAAACTATTTAAAGACAATCAAGCAGTCATTACGATCAGGATATCAGCCTTTGCAACAGTTAGCAAGAAGGGATGCTGAGACCAATGGGCGCTTGTCAGAGCCGAAGAATATTATTGAAGGCGTACAGCTGACAGGAAATCATTTTGATCCCAATGAAACTATTCAAGGGGAACAATATAAAATGCTTACGACTTATAAGTTTACATTGAGATGTATTGTTCCTGATAATTGCTTTAAAACAGAAAACGGATCTGTGATATTGTTGAAAAATATTGTATATTCTAAAAACAATGTAGTAATCCTACGTGGACAACGATTTCGGATACAGAATAATTATTATCAATACCCAATGGATTCATCCTTGATTGGCATTGTTCTTGTTTCACAACTAGATGAAATAATTACATCATGGGACATGAACGATGCAATTACGAAATGTGTACTTATTCCTGACAAGAATGAATCATATCTATGTATTCCTCTTGCGCATAATCTTTCTGCTACATGACTGTTGATAACGGTAAGATCTGTTGTTATCTGTTCATAGACTCGTATTAATTGTGATATAATTATTGTTGGTTTTGATTACTGTGTCACACAGTATTCAGTTTTGTTTATTCTTTATGGTAGTTTAAACTTCCAATTTTTTACTTGGTTAAGGTTTTTCTAAGATTAATTTTTATGAAGATGCAACATTCTTTGTTGTTGTAATTTGTTGTTATGGATGAGAATATATATAACTTTGCTTTCTTAAAAATTAATTTATTGAAATAGAGAGAATCTTAATTATAATATAACAGGCACAGATTTAAGGATATTACTGCAACTCAAATCTTTCTTTCAAATATGTGGTACTGAGTAAAAGTTGTTTTTATACTTACCCATTTCTGTGTAACATATTATGCTTCCTCATAGAGAAAACTTTGTATTCATGACAACTTGTTTTCTTCTGTAATAAGTTCTGAACGATTCAAAATTCTCGAAAAACACTTCCCACATAGAAATTGGCATCCAGTGGATGTCTATTAAACATCCATAGCTCCATGGAACGTCTATCTCCATGGTGGAAGCCAGATGGATGTCAATTAGAGCTCCATTAAATCTCCATAGTTCCTTGGAGTGTCTCCTTCCACGGTGGAAGTCAAATAGATGT
>NW_011962553.1:0-2834 GCF_000949405.1 Vollenhovia emeryi
AAATACAATGTAAGTAGAATTCCGACATTTAAAATAAATGAACGAATCGGCAGCGTTATTAAGGAAGACCAGGACCTGCCTCGCCGATCTTTACGCACATGCAGCTATTCCAAAGATAAGAGACGCAGGATTAAATCACATGCGCTAAGTAATATGCGCTTTTAAACTTTTTTTATACAATTGTGTAGGGAATAAATGTATATAATTTTTATATGTATCTCTGCTTTTTCTCTTTATTGCACAGGACCATGGACACACTGCATCCATGCATAGGACACTCGCGAAAAATATTCGTGGATAAAAATTAACTACATAATTATACGCAAAGTATTAAATAATAGAATGTTCTCTCGCGATACTGTACCCGCTTATGCTTTCATCCTTTGTATAATACACCTTTAAACACGATTTTAGTAAATTTATTAAATTATATTGTAATCTCTCGAATATTATATTATCTTAAATTAATAACATTATTGCTGTACTTAAAGAATATAAAATTACTAAATACAGCAAAATATTTTTGTACAATGACGCAACTTTTATAAGAATAATAATACAATTAATATCTTTGCATGTATAATTTCTAACGCCTTGGATCCAACTCTTCTTTTACGCATTGAAATGTTCTTCCATGTAAGCGTAAAAGGATATGTCTTGTTTCTACGAATTAATCATCACTATATACAGGGTGAATCTTAGCTGCTGCGCCGGCCCTTTCACCGTGAGAGATGGATTACCGACTGCAACTTTAGTTCACTGAACGGCACGAGAGGGCAGCTACGTAGATGTCAGTGTGGGGATTTCATGTAACTACAGCACGGTCGGTAACCCCGAACCGACACGGGAGAAGTCTCTCTATATATAAGTTTCAGTTAATGGGAGAGTAGTAGACTGATACAATCGTTAGAATTAGTCAGTCCATGTATCCTATCGGGCTCAGCAATAAATAATATTACAACTATAGTGTCGATCCTTACGAGTTACCCAACACCTAATAAACATCGCCACAAATGGTGACCCCGACGCTTGATTAGAGGTACCAGCGGAATCGACGCAACGCAGAGTCAGGACATACGTAACCGCACAAACGCCTATGTGCGAACATAGAACGCTACGGTCTGGTTACACGTACAACCCAGCACAAGTACCCGAGAAGACAATGGACACGGGGATACAGCCGCCGAAAACGTCCGAGCACAGCGAAGAACAGGAAAATGACGACGACAAACAAACACTACCAAATCAAACTTCACAGGGAACGCACGAACACCCAGGTTTGCCCGAAACAGCAGCAGGTAGGACCGGCGGTACACGGGCCACCGCATTTCACGGATACGTCGACACTCGAGTCAAATTACGCAAGTTCAAGCCTAGCAATAACGTCAGGGCATGGTTCCAAATCGCGGAGAGTGAATTCCAAGCTCGCGGAACATCCGAACTCGACAAGTTCAGCGCGTTAATAGCCAGTTTGGACGACGACGTGTACGACAGCATGAGTAACGCAATCGCAGGGCTACCACATACAAACCGTTACGAAGCGCTAAAAACATTGCTGATCGAACATTACTCGCTAACTAGAGGACAAGAGTTGAGAAAATTGCTATCGGGCCTATCGCTAAAGGAGAAGAAACCTTCCAGACTACTCACTGAAATAAAATCTCTTGCCGGGCCAGGAAGATTCGACAATGAAGATTTAAAAACACTCTTTCTCGAACACCTACCTAACGATGTGCGTATTAGTGATGCCTGATTCTTAATCGATGCATCGAGAATCGATTCTTTTTTATTAAAAAGAATCGATTCTTTATCGATTTTGTGAAATGTCGATTTATTCTTGAATCGATTATTTTCAACTTGAATCGAGATGACAAAACTTGCTCTAGAGCTCTTGCAGAGCTGCGTTCGAAAACATCCCGAGCCTCGAGTCCCGGCATTAATGTCTTCCAACCTAAGTTGAATGCGTTTTGGAACACATTCAAAATCGTACAACTACGAGTTATTGGTGCATCGAAACTGGCAAAGCCACAAGCACCAATAATCTCTAGAGTTTTAAACAATAAAGGTGCCTTTTCACGCGTCGCCGTCGATGGATTTCTCGGTACGTGATTGGCCGTCATTATAGAGTTGGCAGCGACAAAAGTAATGACGGCCAATCACGTACCGAGAAATCCAGCGACGAGCGACGCGTGAAATGGCACCTTAAAGACCGGTTTCACCACTGATCTTTCAAAACTTTCAAAACAAAACAAATCTTTATTAACCTATTTTCTTGGCATCAGTTTTATGTGCAGAGCAAACGGGATTATAAACGTTTATAGTTTATAAGGTATCATAGTATAAAACTTATTAATATATGTTTTGTCATATACACAATTATACATTACACATTATTGATATAAAATTTGTCTGTATAGGTGCCAAAAAAATCGGTCCCTGTAGGAAACTAAATATTTGTATTGTATTGACCCAATACAACCAAATATTGAGCCAATGTTTAACCAATGTTTGGTCCATGCACTGTGCTACACTGATAAAAATTTGAACCTCACTTTACTGTGAAAATCGGTAGTCATTTTTAACCTTCGAATTACGCTGTTAAAATACGTAGTGATTTGTAATTTTACTTCAAAACGTTAAAATTACCATTCAAATGAAATTATGTTTCCGTTAAATATTTTTTCAGTTTACTGTCCGATGTTAAAATTACATGATTTATTGTAACATTCCCTTTAAGATAGTAAATTAATGGCGCGCACAGCATCCCAGGCAGCAACGTCACGTGATTTTCACGTTAATTTTTGGTCAGTCGTAACGTCATTTATCCTTTTATG
>NW_011962554.1:0-2835 GCF_000949405.1 Vollenhovia emeryi
GTAAGGATAGTTATAAGTTAGCGATAAGTTAGTTGTAAGCAGTTAATGTAATTCTAAATTTTAAAATATAATTCGGTAGTTAAGATTTAAAGCCGACTCTCTCTTTTCGAGACACCCACCGCCGGACCCTAGAATTCCCGCGACTATCCGCTGCACAGATTTAACAGATTCAAACGGTCACAAATGGCGCCCGAACAGGGACTCGAAAAGTGAGAGAACCGAGTGCGAGAAAGCGAGAACAGCGACGATAGCATAGGAATTATAAATCCGTACCGACATGGCGACACCGACCGCCACCGGGTGGGTACACGCTCTCTCTAAGGAGGAGCTGATAAAGGCCCAAAACGAACGCGAACTGCCGGTCGAAGGCAAACGCGACGAACTCCGCGCCCGGCTCATAGAAAGCGTGCGAAACGCCAAAGAGCTTCCCCCTTCCGACTCCGAGGACAGCCAGGACGATGAGGAGGAGGACGCCAGGGACCAGCCGACCGGAAAGACAAAGAAGAAGCTAGCCGAAACCGCCACCGTCCTAGACACAGTGCGGAAGTGGGGGTGCCAATTCGATGGGAAAGACGGAGTCGCATTCCTGGAGAGACTGGAGGACCTCCGCCTCAGCTATGGCATGACGCCAGAACAATTACGGCCATGCCTACCACTGCTATTCCGCGACTCGGCACTGCTGTGGTACCGCAACAATCGAGACGACTGGCAGAGCTGGAAAGACTTTGAAACGTGTTTCAGGCAGTACTACGTCCCAGCCGAGTCCGAATTTGAACTGGAGGAAGCGATCGCCGGGAGGAAGCAGGGGCCAGGAGAGACCGCCCGAGAATACACCACCGCCCTGCAGACGCTCATGCGGAGACACGGGCACATGACACCCGCCAGCTGACTCGAACGAACCTACCACAATCTGCGGTCGGAATACCACCTATACATACGACGGGCCGACTTCCGGACCATAGCAGAGCTACTCCAACGAGCCGACGAATACGAACGGGCCCGACGGTACGAGCGGAGATACCAGGCCTCCTGCTCCACCAACAAAACAGCTAAGCCGAGAACCGGACCGGATGCACACACGGCTGCTATATCACCGGGCTACAATCCACAAGACTGCTGCTGGGGTTGTGGACAGAGAGGACATGTGCGCCGATTCTGCCGACGACCACCGAAGCTCTTCTGCTCGCAGTGCGGAAAGGAGGGCGTGCTGACCCGCGACTGCCACGGGACCTGGACGGCAAACACCGGGAGGGCCGAGGAGAAGTCAGGCGCTCCCCGGCCCACCGACGAAGACGGGACCGCAAGCGGCTCCTGAGGAGCTACCTGCCGAACATCAACTCGGAACACGACGAAGCCGACCCCCGGCCAATGGGGCAGATCCGCATGTACGGGGAAGGATACACGGTACTGCTGGACTGCGGGGCAGTACTGTCGTACATATCACCGACCGTGGCCGACCGCATCCGACACCACGGGCACCGCCGCCGCATCGCTACGGCCGTGCACCTGGCCAACGGGCAGATCAGCCCGATCACGGAGGAAATCCAAGCCGACGTGCAGCTGGGACTACACCGAGGAAGTCACACGTTTCTCGTCCTCCCCGGGCTCACCGTGGACGTAATTGCGGGAATGCACCTGCTACGAAGAGCCGGGTTCAGGTGGACCCTGCCCGGAGTCGCCTCCCTCCAACCGGAGGAACCGACCGGAATTACCGAATGCTCCGCCGAGCAACAACAACAACTAAAAGTGTTGCTTGACGAATTCCTGCCAAAGTTCGAGAGCATCAAGGGGACTACGCAACTGACCGAACACCGAATCCGCCTACGCCCCGGACAAGAACCGATACGCCAACGGTACCGGACGTATAACCCGGCGATGCAAAGCAACGTGGATACCGAGGTGGACAAAATGCTAGAGGAGGGATGCATCGAACCGACCAGCAGCCCATGGAACTCCGGCATAGTATTGGCGCGGAAAAAGGACGGACGATACCGTTTCTGTATCGACTTCCGAAAAGTCAATGACGTTACCGAAAGGGATGCGTACCCATTGCCGCCAGTACAGCACATCCTCGACCAACTTCGAGACGCACGCTATCTATCCACGATTGACCTACGAAACGGATACTGGCAGGTGCCGCTCCAGCCGGACAGCCGACCACTCACCGCCTTCGCCATACCGGGGAGGGGCCAGTTCCGATTTAAAGTTATGCTGTAACGTGCCGTTAATAACAAAGAACCCTCCCCACCGCGCGCGCAAGTTCCCCGGCACCACTCCGTCCCGCACCTACAACCGACGGGTATATAAGCCGGCACGAATCCACCGAGAGCACCAGATCCCGACCAGCGAGCTGAGCTGGTCTTCCGACGGTGACGACGCGCTGAGTCCGAACCGTCTCTAACCTCGCGAGTTGAGCGAGACACCGACCCGCCTGTGATCCTGACGCGTGCTGAGCGTCAACCCGAGAACCGCGAGCTGAGCGGGAGATCCTTGTCGTTCCGAGCCACGTGCTGAGTGGCCGTCCTCTCCGTAGGCTATCGCGAACTGAGCGAAGCCTATAGTCCTCGCCACGTGTTGAGTGGCTCGACGCCGAACCGAACCTAACCTAACCGCGACCACGAGCTGTCATCCGCGAGCAGACAGTATACCGCGCCGACACCGAGCGGACCGCGCCTGCGCCGTCCGCGCCGAACCGCCGCGCCGCGCCGAGTCCGAGCAGACCGAACCGCGTACGAACGCACCGAACCGAGCCGCCAATACCGCGCCGCCGCCGGCATACCGACCAATCGATCGCCATTGCGCCCATCGATCTCAAAGCGCCCCTGCGCCAGATTG
>NW_011962555.1:0-2835 GCF_000949405.1 Vollenhovia emeryi
TATTTAATTGGATGGTTGGAGTAGAAATTGATATAGCGGCCGGAAAACGTGGGTTTTCGGAACCAGTTTGTTAAAAGATTTTCGTCGTTTCTGATGATGGTCGTGTCAAGAAAGTTGATAGACATGTTTTTTTCCGTTTCACAGGTGAATCTTAGTCTGGGATGGTAACTGTTGAAAGTTTCTAAAGTTGTGTTAATTTTGTGTGTTGGAACAATAGCGAAAATATCGTCTACGTATCTGAAAAAGGCAGGTAGTTCGGAATCAATTGATTGTAGGCAGTGAGTCTCTAAGTCGTCTAATACCATGTCTGCTAATATGGGTGACAACGGGGAGCCCATAGGAGTTCCAAAAATCTGCTCGTAAAACTGTGACTCAAAGACAAAACTGGTGGAGCTGAGAATTAGGTCTATGGCATATAAAAATTGTTGTAAGTTAAATTTTGTGTTTGTCCCGATACTGTCCCATCTACGTTCTATGGATTTTAGTGCTAATTCTTTTGGAATGTTGGTGAATAGTGAAGTGGCATCAAATGACACGAGTGATTGGTCGGGGGTGATCTTAATATTTTTTATTTTACGTACGAAGGTCCAGCTGTCTTTGATGTATGACTTTGGTTTTGGAACAGACTTCTGTAATATTTCGCATAAGAATTTTGCTACGTTATAAGTCGGGCTGCCTATTGTGGAAACAATGATACGGAGTGGAAAACCTGGTTTGTGCACTTTTGGTAGTCCATAGCACCGAGGAAGGTTGCCATTTGTGCAACGTAGTTGGTTATATGTATATGTATCTATGAGTTTTCCATCTCGCCACGACTTAATTAAGTCACTAATTTTGTTGGTTATCCGGTTAAGGGGGTCTCTTTTTAAAATTTTATACGTGTCTCTGTCGCTTAATGTTTCCGTCATTTTTTCTGAGTAGGAACTTTTGTCCATAACCACCGTGACTTGTCCCTTATCTGCCTTTGTTACAAAAATGTCATTGTTATTCTTCAGAAACTTGCAACAATTGTGAAATAATTTTATTAAGTATTTTTCTATGTAGCTTGTATGTCTATTCATAGTCAAGAAATTAAGAATTAGGCCTGCAATTGAGCCACGGGTCTCATTTGCGGCTTCGTCTGATATTTTTTGGATATTCAGTTCAACATTTTTAATAACTTGTAAAACGGAGTCAACACGATCTTGTCTGTCATTAATATCCAACGGAAGGCCGAATCTGTCTCCTAAGCTTAAAACTTTAAGGACGTCTTCGGGAATCCGTTTATTACTAATGTTTATGATCCATTTAGAGCAATCATTGTCTGTAAGGGGGTTGTATTTGTGTGATATATTTTTAAATTTCTTGATTAATTTGTTCTTAATTTTATTCTTATGGTGAGTTATCTTGTTTTCGTTGAATTCAAAAAAGTTAGTAACCAGGTATTCTGGTAGTTTTAGATACAGTGATTCCTCTATGGTTTTGATTTGTTTTTTAAGCGCCTTTATTTTACAATTAATATCTTTAATTTCTAAGGTAAGTAATTTTTTTTGATAACGTTCTTTGAAGTTGTTATACTTATGTTTTACGTTGACGCTTATAAAATTGATGTGGAAACGCAGTTTGTAAATGTGTGGTGGTAATATATCTGTATGTCTGCAACGTAACAGGAATGTGAGTTGTTGAATCGCTGTGCAGATCATGAAGTTTGTCTTTATCCATGTCTTCATTTTCTTGGTGATCTCGTGTCCGTAAGTCTCTGTGATGGTCGAATAGAATCCCTCTTGTTGGTGGTCCACCATTTTTTCAGTCAAGGTGTGAATATTCAAATGTTGTTGGTAATGTTTTTGTTCACCAGTAATTAAATCAATAATCAATCCATTGTTTCGACATAACTGGCTATATTTAATTTGTTACAATAACAACGTTTCGACTGCCGATCGCAGTCCTCTTCAGGTTAATTTACGAGACATGTATTTACGGTATACATTATTGTGGTAGCAATAAGTATTATCTATAACAATATAAATTACAATTTAGTTTTTTCGATACGAGTTTGATGTCTTTGTAAAGCGAATGCAAAGTTTATGAATCTATTGATTGGCGTGGCGACTAGAACCTAGCTTTTAGAATATATATTGAATTGTCATTATAACTCACACGTAATGTTCGTCAATTAGTTAGTTCGGTTCTTTGAATTCGAGCAATAAGTAGGATCCATGTGTCCGTACATCTGGGAATATCAAGCAGATCACTGCGCACACCTCAGTAGTTCAGATAATAATGACAAGGAGAAGAGCAAGAACGGATAAGAAATAATATATCGAAGAAAATTAAAATTTACCTCTGATATGTGGAATGGATAGCAAGCAATGTGTTAGACCCTTCGGTCCACAAATATAGTTATAGTTAAATTCGAGAGTAGCATGGGAAGGAAAGAAAAGAGGCGTGCACGTTTACAGAATCACACGTTTACATTTATTAATATAATGACTTTTATAATTCTTCTAATTCAATTAAGTTTGGTCATATTATTTCGATAACATTGATACGACGAAATCCTACATCCTATTTTTACTTCCACGAAAGCACGGAATATTATTATAATCGATTTTTCTCAAAGTCAAGCTACCTATTTGTTTATTAGTCCGCGAGGTCAGTACACTTTAATTTCAACGGATATTTTAACAAGATAATATCGACGATCTCTATATTTCCTTTTCTTTGGGGATTCCACTTTCATCTAATATACAGGGTGTCAGATTCGATATGGACGACCCCAAAGATTATAGTAGATTGGGTTAAACTGAGAAGAAAAGTTATATAAAATTTTACAAAATCGTAATTATTATCGCC
>NW_011962556.1:0-2837 GCF_000949405.1 Vollenhovia emeryi
ACAGGGAGCCTAGCCGGACTCAGACCAATGGTCCTCCTCCGAGCGCTAGCCCCCTTCCCTATCCCAGTGAGTCGGACATCACCATGGTGTCGTCCGAGCTCACCTCTGAGGGGGATCCCAATCTGGGACTCCCCCTATGGGAGCGCGCCCTGGAGCGCCCGCCCCCTCCCACCATCGCCACCCCTTCTTTCGAAGGGGGGCGTCCAGGTGGAAGGGTGGGATCGCCTCTCGCCCGCACCGGCTTACTGCCGGGGGCTAGGCCGCATCCCACCCCTCCCAACTTGTGGGCATTCGGGAGCCCGAGGTCCACGCACAGTGGGCACCTCGGGGCTCCCGTGCACCCCCTCGCCGGGTGTCCCGCAGCACCGCACCGATAACACCGGTCACTGCGGTCCACCCGGTCTGTACACCGCTGCCTGAGGTGACCTTCCCTCAGGCAGCGGAAACATCGCTTCGGGCGGGGGTGCACAGGCGACACCTTCGCCCAGCAAAACCCCGCCCGAACCTTCCCCTTCTCGGCGAGCACCCTCGCGGCCCGAACCGGGCACCGCGCGAAGGCCACTCGCTGTTGCCAGGGGGAGGAGGGAGGCAGCATCGAGATGCTTACCTCCTCCACCCCGCAGCCTCCTTCTGTGGCGACGCTCCTCGCCAGCTCCTCCATCGTCACCAGATCGTCCAGACCAGTGACTCGCAATTCTGCTGTTGTCACCGGCCTGGCGACCTTGGCCCCTGTTCCCTCCAGGGCCCCTGTCAACTTTGAGGCCAGCGCAGCCGCGCCGGCCTCTCTGCGCTCCCCGGGGATCTCGAACACGAGTCCCCCGGTCGCGCTTCTCCTCACCGTCATGCCGTCGACCCCCAGACCGCTAAGAGACACCTTCTCCTTCGCGGTCCGGAGGACGGCGGCATACGTGCTTGACGTCCCTTGCGGGATCGTCAGCGTGACCGCAGCGGTCCCCGGGTCACGCGGGAGGCGGATCGCCCTATCCCCACCCCCCGGTCCTCCAGCCGACCGCCCGGCACGCCTCCTTCTCCGGGATCCTTTTCTGGTCCCAGGGCCAGACTCCGCGGCCCTCCTCTCATTCTCGCGGTGGGCACTCCCTGCTGCCACCGGAGGCCCAACCTTCGGCACAGGCCCCCGAAGGGGCCTGAGCCCTTCGAGCTTTTCCTCCACCGCCTTCATCCTCTTCTCGAAGGCCGACCTCATGTCGCTGGCAATCCCCATGCGGAGGGCCTCAAGCCTTCCGTCCAGCGTTGGCCCCTGCTCTACCCGCGTCTGAGACCCTGCACCCCCGCACGGGGGGCCCAGAGTCTGGGACGCGGCCTCCTTGGTGATAGGCTTTCTTAGCCTCACCTGCTCCACCATCACCAGTTTGGCCCTCAACTCGTCCCGTTCTGCACGGTAGGTCGCGGCCTTTTCCCTCTCCTCAAGCAGCCTATTGCGGAGGAGATATACCCCTACCATGGCATAGGCCACTCCATCCTCGAGTAACCCCCTGGCCTCCTTGTCGATCCTCTCCAACTCTACGTTCCCGTGACGGAGTTGGGAATTCCAATCTCCTATGTCCGTATAAATTCTCTCCATCAGCTTTTCCCAGGAGAGGCCCGCCAACTGCTCATTAGCATCCCTGAAGACGCTGCCCTTGTCTGCCAGGGCTGCCTGTCTTACATCTTCCCACCATGGGTTGGTTTCTCCTTTCTCTTCGTCAAGGGCCCCGTCCACCTCCATCCTTCCTACCTTGGAAGACGGTTCCCCCGACGCTTCCCTCCCCTTGGGGAGGGGTTTCTTCCCCTTAATCTTAAAATTAACTTGTTTGGCCGCCATTTGAGTTAATTCCTCTACCCGTGGCGGCTATTCCGGCTAGGGCATGCCCTCCCCCCCCCATCTCTGGGAGGGGCCCCGAGTCCTCCCGGGGAGCCGGAGTATGGCACGGGCCGGGGGGAAATCCGCACCCCGGCACTGGCCTCCAGCCCCTTACACGCCCCCACGCTCAGTGCGTGGGGGTTTTCAGGGGCCCCGGACCTCCGACAATCCGGGTACCGCCGCGGGCGCCGCCACGCGGGAGGCCCCACGGACGGATGGGGCGTCGGGGGTGGCCCGTCCCCCCTCCGCCTTGCCCGCCGTGGTGACCAGCAAAGCACTTCTCGCGCCGGGGCAGGCCCTCGCTGGAACGCGAGGGGCCATACAAGAGCCCCCCCGGCTGGGGACAACTAGGGACGTGACGCCCTAGAAGGCCCCTTCTTCCGAGGAGCTGCCGCCGCAAGCCAGGGGAGAAAGACACCCCCGACCCCAGCGACAGCCCCCCGCCTCCAGCCCTCCGGACCCCGACCTGGGAATACGTCCCAGCGGCTCCGAAGGGCCCCGGGCCACCGAGCCCCGCCTCGGAAACGTCCGAGCGGCCCCGGCAGCCCGTCACCTCGTTGCGGACGGTGCGGACCAGTCCCCCATGCCAGGACGCACGTCCTCAAAAGGACGTCGCCCCGAGACACAGGGGGTGCTGGCCCGCGTTGTCCGTCGCCGGGCCCGCATGTGGCTGCGGGTCCGGCCCCTCCCTGCCGGCCCACCCTTCGGCTAGGACCACGTCCCAATACCTCCGGGGTCCGGCCCTCCCCCGCCGCCGAGACAGGACCACGTCCAGCCCAGCGACGGGAGAGCCACCCCCCGCAACTCTGCCGGAACACCGGCGTGCAATGAGTTACGGAGGGTCTAGCGGAGCGCTCTTGGTCAGCGGACGATCGACCTAAGGAACCGCCGGAGCCTAAAGCGGCACACTGACGGCTCCCGGTCGATCGCCCGCCTAAGCCCCCCCACCACGACAAGGTGGCGCTCCTCGGGGGGG
>NW_011962557.1:0-2837 GCF_000949405.1 Vollenhovia emeryi
TTGGCGCCCAACGTGCGGGCTCGAAAAATAATTTCGGGAACCGAAAATTGAGGAGAGGGGATGGTACGGGAGATGATCCATAGCATATGGCAAATGTTGAGGAAAATGTATATGTAACGCGAACGGGTAGACGAGCGAAACAGAAATTTAATAGCTATAAATTCACAAATAGAAAAGGAAAAACCGAAGGAATGGCGGCTACGCCGAGAACTCCTCCGGGCGAATACGATGCGTATGATATGGAACAAAGCAGGGAGGACCTAAATCAAGCGAGGCAGGAGCTGGAGCAAGCGCGAGCGGAGCTTGAAGGATATCGAGCAAGCAGTGTGGCGCGAGCGGGAAATAACGATGACAACGACGGCGAGGAAGGTCAGACTCGCAACATTAGGGGATTAGAGACGGTTATCGATAATTTGAACGGCTATAATATTGACTTAAAGCTACCTACTTTCAAAGACGAATTGTCCGCGAACCCGGTTGAATTTATCGAGAAAGTGGAAAAATTTTTCCGCGCTAAAAATGTAAAAGAGGAAAAGAAGCTGCTCTTAGTGGAACAGGCGTTAGAAGGGAAAGCAAGATTATGGTTAGAATTACGCGGCGAATTTGAGTCGTTTAAGCAATTTAGGAAGGGCTTCCTTGCCGAATTTTATTCCGTACAAGCAAGGGTGCACTTTAAGAATGCGTGGTCGGAGCGAAGGTTCAATAGTAGGCGCGAATCGTTACAAACCTATTTTTACAGTCAAAAGAAAGAATCAGGATACTTTATACCCCAATTATCGGAGTACGAAATCAACTACCAGATAATACAGCAATATCCATTATGGGTGAAAGAGGCTTTAGCGACGGTAGACCACAGTCAAGATCGCTCAATAATACAAACATTAGCCAACCTTGAGGGAATCCGGGGAGAAAGAGAACGCGAACTCGAAAAGCAGAGGTATCAAAATCCGAGAGTTAGGCAAATAAATACATATAATCCGATACCGGGAGACGGACATCAAGAATATTATTGGGGACGAAGCAACCGAGAAGGCTTTCCTCGGGGCAACGAATACGGCAATACGCCACAACGATATAGGCGCGAGGATAATGGGTATCGCGGTAATGAATATTATCGTCGGGAATATGACTCGCGAGAGAGAAACGATCCGTATCGCTATAGGGGAAATACACGTAATTGGGGGAGAAGTAATTATAATGAGTCGACTAATCGAAACCGTACCTATGAGTCAAGCAATGAAAATGCCGTCGCGCTGCCGGGTACGAACAACTTAACGCAGGGAAACGTAGCACACTCGCGAGTTAATACGACGGAAACCAATAATCGTCATTTAAACTGAAAATCGGTGCGATGCGACAGAGTCCGGCGTCGTACCGGAATGATAGCAATATAGCGGAAGAGTTGGCGCACGATGTCGAACAGGGAGAGGACTCGCATAATACTAGTGGGAATAAGAGGGTGACGGAATGTATACATCTTTGGGGAACTATAGCGAACACAGAGAAAGTGAAGATCTTAGTTGATACCGGAAGTCATATCTCGGCAATTGCGGAAAAGCTATACGACCAAATAAGAGCTGTGGGACAAGTAAGAGATTTACCTGTCACAAATGTCGCCATATACACTGCAATAGGTAATAAACACACTACTATAAGAAGGCAGGCATTAATTTCAATACGAATAGAGGAAGTGGAAATAGAGGGTACATTTTTAGTTGTGCCGGAGCTGGCGTCAGACATTATCGTGGGGCATGACTGGCTGGCAGGGAATAGAGTCGTCATAGATTATAGTCAGGGCAAAATAACAATATTAAATCGAGAAATAAACAACGAGTCGGTGATATTTGAGCGCGGCTTAGTTGAGGCGTCAGTAAGCGGGGAAAGACAGGACGGCGCACAAGTATATAGGATCGGAATTCAAGGGTTAGCGGGGGCAATCGAAATGAAAAACGACGGTAACATTGAAATCGACGAAAACAAAAGTAGAAGAGAGGAACGCGTGAATACAGAGGAAAAGGCAATAGTGCCGTACGTGGGGAGGGGGGAAATAACTGGAGATCGCGTGCATTGCGGTAGAGAAATGAACAACAATAATATCGTCTCGATAATGAGTATAGGAAAAGGAAGAAATAAGATTAAGCCAATCGCAAATCAGTCGCCGCGAGGAACTGTTACAGGAATATGCAGTGTTATTCGAGGATAAGCCCGGGTATGCGAAGGGTTATCAACACCGAATAGTTCTAACAAAGAGTAAGCCAAGGATCCGACATAATTACCCGATTCCGCATGCCTTACGTGAAAGTGCGCGAGAAGCGATGGAGAAAATGCTAACATGGGGGGTAATAGAAAAAAGCATTAGTCCGTATTGTAACCCGTTACGCTTAGTAAAAAAAAATGAGGGGGGGACTCGGATTTGTTTAGACGCTAGATATTTAAACGAAGCGATAGAAGATGATATGGAATCGCCGCCGTTAATAAACGAGTTATTACAGAAATATTATAAAGCATATTGGTTCTCGAAACTGGACTTGACTCAGGGGTATTGGCAAATAGCCTTAAGCTCGGAATCTAGGCCATACACCGCGTTTTTATTTGAGGGAAAGACGTATCATTTTTGCAGAATTCCTTTTGGGCTAAAAACCGCCGGTAGTGGATTCATGAGGGCATTAAGATCGGCATTGGGAAATCAATTTGATGAATATGTTTCATGCTATGTTGATGACATCTTAATCGGCACTACAACTTTCGAGAAACACCTTGAAATACTGAGACAAATATTTAAACGATTGATCGAGTATAATTTCACGTTAAACTTAAATAAATGTATCCTGTTCAAA
>NW_011962558.1:0-2837 GCF_000949405.1 Vollenhovia emeryi
TACCATAGAACTTATAAACATGGAAGGGGAAACGGATCGGCACAAGTGAAACCAAGAAGTGAGACAGAAGAAACTAGAATTCTCTCTCGTTCTATGACTTTTCCTCGAAATACGCATGCGCGGCCAAAACGAGATTACAATAACGCATGCGCGGCCAAAACGAGATTACAATAACGCATGCGCAACGATTTAACGCATGCGCATAACGGACCAAAGTCATCTTCTATGCTATCCTTGTCACACAGATGTTGGACTCAGTTTCAGCTCACGGAGAGTATATGCTATTCCCCTTCCATGTTTATAAGTTCTATGGTCAATACACACGTCTTTAAACTGTCAATACACACGTATCATATCGCAAGCGATACGATATGACATGTATCGTATCGCACATGCGAGACAGCCAATCAGCATCTCGGAAAAGCGACAACAATACTTCGAGACTTTCGACTATCGACTTAACACGCATTTTTTATAAAAAGGAATATTGCAAATAAACGAAAGATTATCTTAGATTAAAATCGCGTGTTGGTATTATTACTTATCATCGCCATGGAACAAACAGGAAAGAGAGCGACATCAGCGCTATTCCTATGTCCACGGCGCTATTGGAAATGACGTATACAATATGGCGTATAGAGACACATCCATTAATGGTCCAACTTCTGTACTATGAGTAATTCAAACATGTCCATTTTGGGATATTCAAAGTGTGTCGACAAATGGACATCTTATGGATATTTTATAAAATCCACGGATATTTCGACATAAAATGGACACAAAACGGATATCCATGGTATATCAGGTGCTGTCTGGGCTACTTTTCCCTCCGACAAACAGTTATCGAGAGATTATAAGCTAAACATTGAAAAAGTTATAAATTTTCTCTTGAATATCTCAAAAAGTATTAGGCAAATAAAAAAATGTTTCAGACAAAAGTTGTTCAAATTAATTGGTAAAAAAGATGTTATAATAAAAAATATAGGTTTCCATTTAAAAAATTCGTTCTCACCTCCACTTGACTTTGGGGACGCCGCCCAAGGTTATACGAATATTACTATATTATGTTCCTTTTGAAACCCTACAACTTTTGTAGGAAACATTTTTTCTAAAATGCATTGTTTACGAAATTTCCACCTGTTACGTTTGAAATTTAACACCCTGTATAATTCATGAAATGGACGCAACAATAACAGTGTTTTACTCTCATTGCCTATCATTACCTTATTTTTAAAAATTATTTATTTTACTGGATACAAATAATAAAGTGTAAAAAATTTATGTTAATTTTAATTAAATGAAATGTATACATTTTAAAATCGATAAAACGAAAAGGCAATAAGAGCCGACGCAGGATATCAGTAGCGAATAAATGAACAAAGCAGTTCAACGTATAAAATTACTGCCTCATTATTTTATCAATTTTACTGTTGATTCGGAGCCCTTATATTATATTTATTCGGTATACATTTAACCTTTAAACTCAGATTTCAGAATTTATCACCTGCAAACGAAATGTGACGTGTATTCTTCAAGCCACTCCTGTATTCATACTTCACTTGGTTATGTACATCAAAGTATATACATATGGATTACAAACTACAAAGGTAAATTATTTATTTTATAATCATCATTATAAATGGCACGATAGTCCGTATCTTGACCTTTTTCAAGAAGAAGGTAATCATCTTTCTCTTAAAGGTCTTGTAGAATTTTAGGAGAATATGTTACTGACACATTGCCCAACTTGTGCATACAGTGTACCAGACCTGACCCCACACAGCACTAGATGTCCCATGGATATACATTTTAAGTCCCATTTACGTCCATACGTCCCGGGACTTAAATGGAACTTAAATAGCATATCCTTTTTTGATATAATAGGGATATCCTCATAATATATCCTTCGGACATTCAGCGTACATCCAAGTTGAAATTCATTATCTTAAATTTTTAATATATTATTACGACGTTTATAAACATATTAATTTTTTTATTATTGAATTATTGTTACCTGCTTTAAAGAAATCGAATATTGTTACCTGCTTTAAAGAAATCGAATATATTTCTTAATACTAAAAATATTTTATCAATATTAAAGTTGTACCTAAATTATATACAGGGTGTCCTGAAAGTCGCGAATCAAAATACCAAAGCAAGAAAGTCGTCGAAAAAATAAATTAAAATGTTATTTACCATTTTTCGTTCCGAGCAGTAGTTTTTTTTAGTTAAAAAGGTTCAAACAGGCCAATCATACATTACGGTTGAACGAAAACTTGTCCGTGAGTCGCGTGTCGATAGTGTTAGTGCATTAACACTATCGACACGCGACTCACGGACAAGTTTCCGTTCAACCGTAATGTATGATTGGCCTGTTTTGAACCTTTTTATCTAAAAAAAAGCGTGCAAATTGGAAATTTACACATTTCTTCCTCACCCTTAAAGTAGGCAAATTAGAAATTTGCACATTGCTTCCATTGTTATGGCTTCCTTATAGAGGAAGCTTTAAGAGAGAAATCTAACTTTACTACAATGTTTCTTCAAAGTATTCAAATTATTCTTATTTCGCTCTTAAAGCTTCCTCTATGAGGAAGCCATGTGCAAAGTTCTAATTTGCACACTTTACTTTACTTTTTTTTCTAATTAGAAATTTGCACATTGCTTCCATTGTTATGGCTTCCTCATAGAGGAAGCTTTAAGAGCGAAATAAGAATAATTTGAATACTTTCAAGAAACATCGTGGTAATTATTTAGATTAACACACCCACCTCCAATAACCTTGGGCTTGACATATGTTGTCAAGGTTACCCTCCTGAGTAACGCACAGAAGGATTTAG
>NW_011962559.1:0-2843 GCF_000949405.1 Vollenhovia emeryi
ATATATGAAACTTATTCCTTTAATATAAATATACATATTATACACGAAACTTATTTCTAATATCATGGCGAAGGAGCTCGAGGGGATGGAATATCTAGAAAAAAAAATCACACTTTAGAATATGTTCAGAGATACGTGAGATTTAAAAATCACAATAAAATATTCTTACCGTTTTCAAATCCGCTGTCCGCGTCATCCTCTGCTGGGTGTACTGCTGGTTGTATAAATATGTCATCCACCCAATCCAGATTTTCCACTTCTTCTTCGAGACCGCGGATCCATCGTTCCTCGTCGTCGATCTGCTCCTCCGCCTCCTCTTCCACGTTAATCACCTCCACCTCCACCTCCTCTTCCACGTCAATCACCTCCACATCATTTTCATAATTCAGCCGTCGCCTCTCTATAAATTTAATATTTTAAATTTAATATTTTAAATTTGTATAATATTTCTAATTTTAATTACAACTACTTACGTCTTGCTCTTTCCTCCACCTCCTCCTCCTCCTCCTCCCGAGCACGTCTCAGGCGATCTTGGCCCAAGAGCATTTGCAATATAGCGACTGAATGAATGTCTATATTGAAAGACATTACGTTTTAGTAATTTAATAATATTTAATCATGCATATTGATAATATATACAATTGTTGATGCTTACCTATACCTCGCGATACAAAAAACTCGTTCCTATGACGGTCCCCGTCTTCCTCCGGATAATTGAAATGATATCGGTTCAGCATCACAAGAGCTATTATATCGCTCAAACTGTTATATTCGCCACAATAGCCAGCTTGGAACATCATGTTCAGAATGGCACTGGAGCACCGTTCACAGAATAACCAAAATGTTTGTAAATTGTTTGTTTGGTCCTCACTTAATAAACACAAATACTCTATCAACAGCAATTCGCGGTTTATCACGCAACCTACCTACGTTGAAAAATTTAATAATCACTTCACGTAACGACATTTTTTCGCAGTAAGTTGTTAGATATGGTGAGAAGAAACTGACGAGAAGAGACTAATTCGGACTAGTTTGTTGAAACGCATTTTCGATTCCATCCAACCATACGAAAAGGATGGGAGGGAAGAAACTTGCCCAATAAGCGTTCCAGCATTGTCATTTAGGTAGGAAATATAGAAAAAACCAGTACATCGTTTGGAATATTCTAGCATGCTTTTATGAAGGTCAGACCTATTTTAGAAAAGGTCTACGACTTCTATATATTTTTTCTATCTTATTCTATATGAGTGGGAGGGAGAGAACTGCAATGATCGGGGAAGAGAACGCAGGGCGGTAATGGGTTGGAGACAACGTAAACGAGACGTAGAAAATATATATAAGTCGGTAAAGGAAATCAATCTAACCCACCAATGAGCGTCAAAAATGTGGATTGGAAAACTCCGCCCAAGATATAGAGCAAAATTTTAAAGGGTGGGAGTTAAGAAAATTTTCCTAAGAGATATTAAAGCCAACCTCAGAGTTTCACTCGTCGTTAGTCGTCGGTGTTACCAACACAGTCTCAGATGAAATTGAACTTTCCTGTCGTCATCTTATATCGTGAATTTAAATAGATATATATATATTTAATAGTACTGCGGATAGTGTTAAGTATATTATATAGATAGTAATAGTGATAAAAGTTGTGTTTAATTGTAAGTGAAAAAGACGTTAGTGCAACGGCGATTATTAGTGCGATGGAGCAGCGCGAGCAAGACTTGGTGGAGCAGGCCAACAAGATCGCGACGTTGGGCGAGTACTTTCAGTGGGTTTCACAATGCACTGAATGTATTGAGGAATTTGAAGAACACAGCCGTGTCAAGCGTCCGCGCTTATCCGTTGGCGCTAAAAATTCATTGATAGCTCGAATCGCGCGACTCGAAGGTTTAAAGATACGCATGGAAAGACGCTTCATTCATTTCGATTATACAAGTGCAGAACCTACCACGAGACATTTTGACAATGGTGACAGTGAGTTTGCACGTGCAGGACCTTCCACAGAACATTCTGGCGGCGATGATTATACAAGTGCTGTTGTGGCGGTGATTACGCGAGTATTGATCCTTCCACGCAACTTTCGTGGCATGAGATCGACACCGCGTTTAAAAACCGCGTGTTAACCGGTGTGGTGAACAATGTGAGTCATATAGAGCCGCGCAAATTTCTGGAGAACGCTCGTGATACAGTGCTCCAACATTTACGGAACACTATTGAACAACACAATTGTGTTAAGGTAAACACAATATTCAATGGTGAATTCGTAGTAAAAGACAAGCGTGAGAATAAAAGCGTAAATACATGCAACCATAAACTCTTCAATACAACAGATTTACAGCAATGGTATGAGTCTCACGTTATCGAGCCTACCTTAACGAAACTCGAAGAGTTCCAGGAACGTGATAGTGGGTGGGCACTGTCACGCATCCTCAATCTCCATATAAATATAAACAAATACAATCCACTGCGGGCAGGATGTAAGATTATAGTGCCGGATTTTATTAAACGGAAAAAAGCTGTGATTCACGTGCAAGCAACGGAAAATACATGCTTCGCGTGGTCAGTGGTTGCTGCTCTTTATCCGGCTAACAATCATGTGAATCGCACATATTCATATCCACACTAGGTAAATATGCATAAAAAGACCCCACCTTCCGATGACCTTGATCTTGATATATGTTGTCAAGGACACCCTCCTGAGTAACTCTTAGAAGTTTTTAGCCGGCGGTCGTTATTCGTTAGAAAGTTATTAACAAAAAAGTTTGGGTAATTATGCATAAAAGCGACTTCCTCTCCGATTTGTTTTATTTTTAAATATGTTGTTGGGGATGTCTTCCCGAGTCATTTCA
>NW_011962560.1:0-2838 GCF_000949405.1 Vollenhovia emeryi
CGCCCAGCCGGCGGGCATGCCCCCACTCCAATCATCGCCCCACCACGTTTAAAACTATTTAGTTTAGTTGGTGCCATTTGATGATATCATTACTTTTGTAGAGAAGATAGTTTTGTAGTGAAGATACTTTTGTAGAGATGCAAAAAAGATAGAGTTACAAAATATATTCGGTTGTTGGAGCTTATACTTGGCGCTTTTTTTTACCTTTTTTTAAAAAGGTAAAGAAAATACGCGACCGTATCCAGGATGAAAATTGACATAAACTAAAATGGAAAACGGGGAATATTCTTTTACGCGCTATGGGATGACCCTTTGAACGTTTTACTAACGCGGGGATTTACATACCGTATTTTTATCTAGTCTAATTTGTACTTTTTTCTTCGGACCAGAATAAGTCTTTACGGTATCGGACGAAGCGCTTGTCGAAGCGGAAGGCTTGTCCGTAGCATCGGACGTGGAATCGTTAACGATTGGAATGTCGTCCGGTATAAAGTGAGCCGGCTTGAGCCGTTCTATTGACACGGCCGTGGATCTGCCGTTTATTTCAATGTTGTAGACTTGTCCGATGTCCTATCGAGTACCTTAAGTCCCAGTCTACAATAGAGATTTAAGCCCTAAGCCTTAAGAAATTGACTAATCACAGTCGCACATTCTACTCATACTTGACCGTGATTGGCCAATTTCTTAAAGCTTAGGGCTTAAATCATCTATTGTAGACTGGGACTAAAGGGGCCTGAATAAGGCCGCTCTAAGGGCTTCTTAACCGCGTCCTTACGGAGGAAAACGTGCGAACACTTTGACAATTCCTTAAATTGGAAAACGCGTTTTTTATAATGGTGTGCCACAGGTACCGGCTTCACCTGACGCATGTGCTGTCGAAAGTCGTCTACAAAAATTTGAGGATCCGGTGTAAAATCCTCCTGGAGGAAAAATTCTCCCGGAATCCGTAATACCGTACCGTACAAGAATTCGGCCGGCGAGGCTTTTGTGTCCATCCGTAAATGGGTGCGTAACCCGAGTAATACAGTAGGGAGGACATCCACCCAGTTCGGCGTATTATGGCACATGATTGCCGCCTTGAAGGTGCGGTGCCAACGCTCGATCATGCCATTAGCGGCAGGGTGATAAGCCGTCGTACGAATGCGTTTGCATCCGATTAATTTGAGAAGGGCTGAGAAAAGCTGCGCTTCAAATTGTTGACCTTGATCGGTCGTGAGAATGTTAGGTGCACCGAAACGAGCGACCCAATTATCGAAAAACGCCTTGGCTACTGTTTTTGCAGTAATATCCAGGATTGGAATCGCTTCTGGCCAACGGGAAAACCTATCGATGATTGTCAAGCAATACATAAAGCCGTTGCTAGGATGCAAGGGACCTACAATATCCATGTGGATGTGGTCGAAACGCCCGTCGGGAGCCGAGAACTGCGCGGGCTCGAGTTTGACGTGGCGAGAAACCTTGCATTGCTGGCAGTCGGTGCAATTCCCCGTCCAAGTCGCGACATCGCGATGCAGGTTAGGCCAGATGTACCGCTGTCGTATGACGCGGTCTGTTACTTTCGCGTTAGGGTGCGCAGGGTTATGGAAAAGGTCGAAGACCTGTCTTCTAAGAGATGCTGGAATGTAGGGTCTGATTGATTCACCTGACAGTATAGCTCTGTGTTGGAAGAACCCCAAACGAATTTCTATAATTTTAACGAGGACGAGTTCGAGATCAAGAGATGTTTAAGTTCCTCGTCCTCTTTTTGCCTAGCGGCGAGGTCTACTAATTCGAATTCGACCGGGAGGCGGAGAGCCTCTATACGAGATAAGTTGTCGGCCACCACGTTTTCCGAACCGGCGAGGTGTTCCAACGCGGTGGTGAACTGCGCTATGTACGAGAGCTGACGTAATTGCCTTGGGGAGGCTTTATCTGACCGTTGCTGGAATGCGTAAACCAAAGGTTTATGGTCCGTCACCACTTTAAAATTACGACCTTCGAGGAAGTGTCGAAAGAATTTAATTGATTCATAAATCGCGGTTAGCTCGCGGTCGTACGCGCTATACTTCCTCTGCGCCGGTTTCAAATCTCGAAATTTTCGGCGAAATCGAAAAAAATCGATATTTTTTTTTCATGTAAACGACCCTAAAATATTGTAGGGAAGGCTTTGCCGCGTACTAAACCGAAAAGCCGAAGGGTTAAACTCGTTTATTTGCTCTCGTGCATCAGTTCGAAGTTGACACTTTCAGAACGAGGCACGTTAGATGCAGTCGCTCCGGAATATTTGTGTTCCTTTAGAAGTGTATATTTTGTGTTTGGAGTGTTCGATCTTTACGGGACTTGATAGAAAGTAATCCTGAAGGTACGTAGATTTCAAATATTTATTGCTTTTTCATAGATTTTGGTTCGACCCGTACTAAAAATGACCTACAAAATCAGCCTTTCAAAATCTTTAATTTACGGTCGAACGTGCCTTACTGCAGAGCTACATTTTTTCATCCACATATATCCACGTTAATTCAAAATGGAATATGTAGATTAGAGTGTTATTCATCAAATAATTCAAAAATTGGCTGCAGAGAGCTGCAGACCCCCACGGAAAAAAATATATTTCATTATATACAGGGTGAGTTTTTATCTTGAGACAACGAAAAATCTCGAGAACTGCACATCAAATCAAAAAAAGTTTCAGACAAAAGTTGTATGGTTTCGAGGGGGGCATAAGACGGTACCATTGGTTTGACCTTGAAGAATTATTTGAAGGTCACATAAAGGTCACACCAATTTTTTTAATGGCATCTCCTATTTTTTATTACATATTCGTGTAGCTAACCTCGAGAGCTTTCCAAACCGCTATAA
>NW_011962561.1:0-2838 GCF_000949405.1 Vollenhovia emeryi
TTTTATTCCAGAATCTAATAGCTGGTGTCAAAAGCTTTTCAGATGTGTGTTACACACAAAGAGGTATAAATCCGACCGTGCAACCTCCACGTGGTACACCTTGGGTAGTACTAATGCCGGCGGTAATACATATAACTTTCCGAGCTCCATAACTTGTAAAGTATTTAATAAAAATGTACTTAATTATAGTGTTTTGAAAAGCTCTTGACACCAACTATTAGATTCTGGATTAAAAAATACAGTAGAACCTCGGTTATACGGCCTTCGATCAACCGAGGCTCCGCGTTATATCCGAGCCACCGGACTTATCCGAGCACTCCGCGTTAATCGAGGTGTGCGCTCGGATAATACGGAAAAACTCGGATAAAACGGATGACGCCGCTATGCTGTATGCGCGGAGTAGTTTGCGATTGCAACATACTTTTTGCTTAAACAAGCATAAATTTTAATCTACGTTCGTTAAATTTTTACTTTTATATGTTCATGGGGTTAAATTCCATTGTAGCATTTTAAATATATAAAAAATAATAAAAGTTTTCAAATTTTGTGTTTCTTCCGTGTTATCCGAGTTTTCGCTTGTCCAAGGTACCCCCTCCCCACATTACCTCGGATAAAAGAGGTTTTACTGTAGAGTGTTCCGTTTAAAAAAGTCGATGTGACCTTGACCTGACCTTGCCGACGCCACCCTAGATAAAATTGAAAACTTCAGTAAATAGATCTTCTTTAACCTTACAACTTTTATATGAAATGTTTTTCTCGAAAATGCTTTGTTTTCGAGATATTTTACTCTCCCGGTACTTCTTACTCACCCTGCATAGATGTAATGCTATACATATAACATAGACGTAACATATGTAAATGTATAGTATGCCATTATATTTAAGTTATGTTAAATGTTCGCTGGGTTATTAAAATAGATTCTTGAAATATGTAATTACAATAAAAAACGTAACTATGTATAATAAAATCAATAACTAAAATATGTTACTTTTAATTATCGTGATAATATATTTTTGAAAGGAAGAATTATAAATGCTTAAACATTTTATATTAAGGTTTTTGATTCCTCGCTAAAGTTGTACTTGTTTTATGTTATCAAAATAAGAAAACGTGTCAAAAATTGTGTTATATGTTCAAATAAAAAATTTATAAAAGATTAGAAGTTTTATATCAAGTTTATTTTGTGACGATCGTTTGAAGAAAAAGAAGAAGGTGAAAGTATTTACAAGTATTTTATAAGTGCTGAATTGATCATTAGAATGTCATTTTGTAAATATATCTATTATTGTAATATATAATGTAAGAATTTTTGGCATGCATTTTCTCACTTCTAATTTTATTAGAAGTGTATTACGGTTTTCGAAATAAAAGATGAAAATTATAAAAATGAGCCAATTTATTCGAATATCTATGGTTTCTTATTTGTCGAGTTTTAATAAATTTGTTCACTTTTGTAATTTTTACTTTGTTTCAAGAACCGTATAATAGGTTAGGCCAAGGACAACTCTAGCAAGAGAAGCAAAAAACTTAATATAATCAAAATATATAGAAGTTGTACAGAAATGCAAATATACCACATCCTCCTGGAATGCACCGTTTGTTAAATTTTCTTCCATAACTTGCAGCGCATTGTTGTCGTTCAGTGGAAATAAATAATTTAAATCTCTTTCGTCGACCACAGAGTTTTCTGAAGATTGCACTGTACGATCATTATGTTTCTTCTCTCTGAGATCCATTATCATTTTTCGCATGTTCCAGATTCATTTTTGAATCTCGGTCACTTCGTCACTGGCGTGATGGCAGCATCAGCCGGATCAGATCGTGCAGCGCCGCATGAGCGCTGCTCGCGCATGCCCGATCGCGACACGAGGCGACGCGGCGAGACGGTGCGACTTCACGTGCGTTACCGGCGCGTTTTGCTCATGGCAACCGTACATAGTACACGCGTCGTGTAGTGCTAAAGATTTTCGAGTGCTCTTGTGGACTTTCTCATCAGAGACTTGACTCAGTGCGGACACGTAGTGATCTCACACCAGTGCGATTCATCCAGGACAGCTCAAGGTACAGCATCAACGGCGGCTCAGTCTCACCACGCATCGCGCACGCCGGCGCCGCGTGGACACGGCTCACGGGCATCTACACTCACGAGGCCGGCTCTCGATCAGTAATATCGACCCGCGCAAGTGAATTCAGACTTTTCATCCACTGTTATACGCATAGACTTCTCAACTGTAAGCATATTGCAATTATTAAACTGTGATACGGTATTTTACTCGAACTATCAGAGCTTTCATATCACGTGATTTCCAACCGCTCACGCGTGCCTTCTTTCCTTGAGCCTCTTGTCGCTACGTCCTCTCACCCTGCTTCCATCCGCAGCGGTACCAGCGAACTCTCCTAGCGAGAATCGCTAACATCGCATTTCCTTCACTTGTTGCATTAGAACATTATTTTTTTACATTTTCTTCTTCTAAAGCTATAATAAAAACAATTAATTTTAATTATATAAACACTGCAAATAAAATAACATATAATGGTAATAGCAACTAATTTTATTACCGATTATGTAATTAAGTTTTTTAATCATTTCGAAATCATGTGCATCATTTACGTTGCGATAACTGCTAGCATCATCTACACTTTTCTTTAGTGTATTAACGTCATTTATATGTTCTCTTTGTGTGGGCACCTTGTTTCTCTTATCATCTTTCTCTTATCATGGAAAAATATCATGTCTTTCAAAAAAACTTATGTTATATAAAAAAACATACAAGAGAAGGAATGTAATGTGAAAGCTGAAAAAACGAATAGTGTACGCACTATTATATGTATCATATA
>NW_011962562.1:0-2838 GCF_000949405.1 Vollenhovia emeryi
CGCACACCCCGCCGCTCGGCTCCCCCTTCTCCTCCTCCGCCGGCTGGGCTTCAGCCGGGGGGGGGCAGGCGCCTTGGCCGGCGCCCTCGCTTGGGCACCCGGTGGACGTCCGCGCACGTTACGCTGGATGCAAGTATTAGCACCCAGCACGTGCGCCGCCGGCCTGCCCCTGTCCGTACAGAGCGGACATTTAGGGGCCGACCGGCAGCCGCGGGAGGTGTGACCGGCTTCTCCACACCTATAGCACCTCCCGCTGCGGTCCGCCTCACCGGGGCACATTGCCCTCGTGTGGCCCCTCTCGAGGCATTTATGGCAGCGCATCGGCCGCGCCTCGAGAAGGGCCACCCTGGCCGAAACCCAGCCGGCCCTAATTCGCCCTTTTTGGGCGACTTCTTTCGCAGAGGTGAGGGGGAGGCGGGCCCAAAGGCTGAAAGTGCCCCCGGCGGCCGGCTGCAGCGCCCCGCACTGTACGTCGGAGACGCTGCACCGCGCCGCATCGGCCACCCACCCCCTCACCTCCTCGACTTCAACGGAGTCGTCCAAGCCGCTTAGACGGATCTCCGCCATTTTACGCGGCCTATTCACCCGCGTTGTCTCCTCGTCGGGGAGGGCCCGCCTGATCCGCTCAGCGAGCAGGTCGGCCTTCTCGGCGTGGCCCTCCCCGAACACCTCGATAACCCGGGCACCGGTGGCCCCGGTTCTGATACCGACCCGGCCACCGATGCCCAGCTCGTCGAGGCTAATATTGCCCCTTAGGGCAGATAGGGCCCCGCGGTAGTCGCCGTCGGATCGTGTAAGCACAACGGCCGACGTCCGCGGGACCCTCCGTCTAGGGGCCTTCCCCGGAGCTCCCCCGGTCTTCCCCTTTGCTGGGGGAACGGGGGCCGCCGCTCCAGAGGGGGCCCTGGCCGCCTTCGCCCTCCTCCCCAGCACCGTCGCGAACGTATCGACGCCCGCGACGGGCTGGGGGGGCTTGGCGGTCCCTTGAACCAGGGGAGCCGCCACCTCCGCTTGTTGCGACTGCCGCGTAGGGGGGGCCTTCTTCCTCTTCTTCTTCTTCTTCTTCTTCGCGGTCCCCCCCGCGGTTTTCGCTATCTCCCCCAGAGGGGGATCTGCCCTCCTCGCTCCGGACCTCCGGTCGGCCCCGGGAACCGGGCGGTCCCCCGCGGCACCCCTCCTCCCCTCTCGAGGGTTGGAGGGGACCGCCGCGGGGCCGCTAGTACGGGCCCCGCCGCCGACCAAAGGCCGGAGCATCTGCTCCATCCGTAGGAGGATCTCCCTCTGGGACCGATCCACCGCCCTACGGATCATCCCCTCCACTGCCTCCCCGGTGAGTTCCCCTGCCTTCGCCGGCAGGGGTCCCCCCGTTTTCCGCGGGACTTGGGGCAGTGGAGAGGGATTCACCACTTGGTTCTGGGGGGTGGGACCGGTCCCCTTCCCGGAGGAAGACCTCCCTTTCCCCCTCGAACGTGACCTCCCCCTCCCCGGGTTTGGGACCCGGGATGTGCCCGCCTTCGGCGTGACCACATCCCAGGTCTTTTTCTCCGGGGACGGGGGGTCGGCCACCTCGCCGCGGGGAGGAGGGTCCATTGGCAGACTGGCCACGTCCACCTCCATTGCCTCCTCCCCCGGGCGTTCACCCCCGAAGGGGTGACGCCTCCACCGCTTCGCGGCAGACCGGGGGGTGGCATCACCCCCCGATCTCTCTCCTCCTTCTCCTTGAGAAGGGCCGCGACCTGTGCCTTGAGGGTCGTCACCTCCCCCCTCAGCGCATCCACCTCACCGTCCGTCCCGCGCCCCAGCCGCGTGGACAGCGCGTCCACGGCAAGCTTGGCATAAAGGGCGCCGCCCCGTATAATCCCGGCGGCGCCGCCCCTCAAGTTCTTACTTGTCTTAGCCGCGTGGTCGAGCTTGCTAAGCTGCTCGACCGCCGTGGCCACGATGTCCCGGGTGGGGAGCAGAGGGAGCTGTTCTTCCAGCTCCCTCTCCTTCTTCTTCCGCGGGGTACCCTCGTATTGCAGGGGGTCGTAGTCCCCCTGCAATATTCGCTCCAGCTGGACCCTCTGTTCCTCCAGGTCCTTAATCATTTGGGCGGCCTTTTTCCGGGCGTCGATAGCGACGCCCTCCCCGGTCTTAAGGGGCCTGCCTCTGCCGTCCTTCTTCTTGGGGAGGTGGCGGAGATAGTCCTCCTCCTCCCCACTGGAGCTATCGGGGGGGCGCGCCACTTTCGCGCCCTTACCCCTCCCGCCGCTCCGACTCCTCTTCGTGGCCCCCGAGCGGGACGTGTGGGACTTAGTACTCCCATCGGAGACATCGTCCCCCTCGGGGTCCACTGCGCTGGCCGCGTCGTCCGTCGCGAAGGCCTCAGTGTCGTCGCTTCGCGCGGTCTCCTCTCCGTCGGTGTTCCTCGGGGAGGGGGACCCCTTAGACCTCTTGCTAATCTTGCTCGCAAGGGCCGTCGAGTCCCCCTCCGTGTCCTCCGGATCACCCCGGACTTGAGGGTCCGACCTGGTCCGGCGGGCATCCTTCTTTCTATTGTCCCGGACCTTGGAGGACTTGGGGCCGGCCTTATAGGCCCCGCGCCCTCCAATATCCAGGGACACCTTCTCCACCCTCACGACTGTGGGGCCAGGCAGCCCAGACGACCCGGGGTTCTTGGGCCGTCTCGCCATCCCCCCCTTTCACGCATGCCGCGAACGTACGCGGCTGCGTGCCCTCTCCCTCCTCGTCCTCCTCACTAGGTTTTAAAAAAAGGATTTGTTGTTCGCCATTAGAGAGTCAATTCTCACTCCGTGCAGGGCTCCGCCAACCGGGGTATACCCCCACCGGGCCACGACC
>NW_011962563.1:0-2840 GCF_000949405.1 Vollenhovia emeryi
ATCACAGGTTTTCATAATATGTATATAAATGCACAACTCCTGTAAATTTCAGCTTTTTCCCTCTATTTTAACTTAAGTAACATACATCCTTAAAAGATGGTTGGTATTGTATTTGACGATAATCGGTGTAAGGGTTCAGTTTATACATACATATACATATATGTATATTTACGTTGAAATTCCTGAATAACTTTTTAAATATCCAAGATAGAAAAAAATGTTAAACACTAAAGTATCGTTTTTAGTGGCGCATTTCATAGTAATATCAGTATGACCTTGAATAGCTTTATCAAGGTTATCTAAAGATCACCTTCAAATTTTTATACGGAACCCTCCTTTTTCATTACATATTCTTGTAGCTTATTTCAATAGCTTTCCAAAACGCTTTAATAAAGTATGTTTTCGTTAAGTACTTTTGGAGTTATGAGGATTGAAATTTACGGTACTTCGTATTAATTCCTGAATAACTTTTTAAATATCCAAGATAGAAAAAAATGTTAAACACTAAAGTTGTATCGTTTTTAGTGGCGCATTTCATAATAATATCAGTATGACCTTGAATAGCTTTATCAAGGTTATCTAAAGATCACCTTGAAATTTTTATATGGAACCCTCTTTTCTCATTAAATATTCTTGTAGCTTATTTCAATAGCTTTCCAAAACGCTATAATAAAGTATGTTTTCGTTAAATACTTTTTGAGTTATGAGGTCTGAAATTTACGGTACTTTTAATTCCATGAATAACTTTTTGAATATCCATGATAGAAAAAAATGTTAAAGACTAATGTTGTATCGTTTTTTCTGGCGCATTTCATAGTAATATCAATATAACCTTGAATAGCTTTATCAAGGTTATCTAAAGATCAACTTGAAATCTTTATATGGAACCCTCCTTTTTCATTACATATTCTTGTAGCTTTATTTCAACAGCTTTCCAAAACGCTATAATAAAGTATGTTTTCGTTAAGTACTTTTAGAGTTATGAGGTTTGAAAGTTACGGTACTGCCAGCATTATCCCTGAATAACTTTTAAAATTTCCAAGATAGGATTTGAACACCACTCCTGATGTTCCACTTACAATTAGTTGCGTCACATATACAACACAAACACACACACACACACGCGCGCACGCACGCACGCACGCACGCACGCACGCACGCACGGACATTATTAAAACGGGGGGGGGGGGGAAAGGTGCAAATTGGAAATTTGCACATTGTTTCCTCATCATATAGCCTTTTTTTAATTTTAAAGGAGCAAATTGGAAATTTGCAAAATGCAACATCAGCATTTTGGCAAGTTGTCTATTAAATTTTTTTTATTTTAAAGGTGCAAATTTTAAATTTGCAAAACGCAGCATCAGCATTTTGGCAAGTTGTTTTTTATTTATAAGGTGCAAATTGGAAATTTGCAAAATGCAACATTAACATTTTGGCAAGTTGTCTATTCAAATTTGGCTTCCTCATAGAGGAAGCTTTGTGAGTTAATGTGCAAATTAAAACTTTGGACATTGCCCATTCTAACTTGTAAAAATGCAAATTGGAAATTTGGACATTACTTCGTCATCATGAAGACAAGTGATTATTAAAAATTTGGGCAACCTCATAGAAGAGGCTTTATGAGTTAAGGGGGGACCCCACCCCTGACACAACGAAATCAGTTTTAACTTTGTGAATTTTTTGTGGGAAAATTAATAACTTATAGAAAAACTAATTTATAGGTATTATTGTACGTCTTTTATAGTATATAAAAATTATTTTTCCATCCCGTTTGAGTTATAAAATGTCGACTTCTTGGTCAATTACGGAAGCGCCTTTCATGAAACGGACTCAAGGGGTGTACACGATTCCGGCAAAACGGTCCGACTTATTCAAACAAACAAAAAAATGCCATCATCTACACTGTTATGGTTATCGTGTGACGTAGGGATTTTTTAAAATATCGATTTCTCTTGAAATGGCGATGATCTGAAAAAAATTGCTATTTCTTCATAAAAATATAGTTTTTAATTGTCGATTAAAAAAAACTATAAAATATTTTGCAAAAATCCTATTCAGTTCAGTCGAAAATGGCAACAGATAAGGTGCATATCCGACACTGCATTCTTTACGAATTCCAGCAAGGAAAAAATGCTACAAGAGCGTGCGAATCGATTTGCTCCTTTCTCGGCGAAGGTGTTGTATCGTACGATGTGTGCGCATTTTGATTTAAGCGGTTTAAAAGCGGTGATTTTAGTCTAATCGACAAACAACCCCCTGGAGGCCCTCGGAAGCGCGACAACGATGATTTGGAACAACTGCTCGCTGAGAATTCGGCACAAACACAAAAAGAGCTTGCAGAACAGTTGGGAGGAACGCAGCAAACGATTTCCAAACGCCTACATGAGATGGGAAAGATCCAGAAAGAAGGAAAATGGGTTCCGCATGAACTCACTGAAACCAACAAAAATCAACGAGTGGCAGCGTGTCTTTCTCTTCTCAATAAGCAGCGTCGGAAGTCTTTCTTGTGGAAAATCGTTACGGGCGATGAGAAACGGATACTCTATGACAATCCGAAACGCAGAAAGTCATGGGTAAATCCCGGCGAATCATCAAAATCGGTCGCAAAACCCAATCGCTTCGGAAAGAAGGTTCTTCTCTGCATTTGGTGGGATATCAAGGGCGTGCTTTATTATGAGTTGTTAGAACCGGGTGAAACAGTTCCCAAGGAGAACAAAAAGTCACAATAACGTCAAAATGATGTCAAAATGATGTCAAAATAAAGTCAAACAGCGGAAGTCTCAATGACATCAAACCGGGAAAAAACATGACTATAATTTGACGTCATTTTGATGTCATTG
>NW_011962564.1:0-2842 GCF_000949405.1 Vollenhovia emeryi
AAACATAACAATATATGCCTTAACCCTATATAAGCATACAAATAACACCACACACATACATTTGTACACAATTATAAATAAGCAATTTTTGATATTGCAATTTGTTTCATCTAAAACAATGTCTAAATCTATGAAGTTATACAGAACTGTGTAGAATTGTAAATTTGTACGCACACCACACACACACACACACACGCACACACACACATACGCATACAAATATACATGCAAAAGTTTATAACGTGCGCACGCTAGAGAGAAAGAGAGAGAGGCGTACACCACACGCACACACACATACGCACACGCACACACATACACACACATACGCATACAAATATACGTGCATAAATATATAACGCGCGCACGTTAGCGAGAGAGAGAGGCAGAGAGGCGCACATTACACCCACACACACACACGCGCGCGCGCGCGCGCGCACGCACGCACGCACGACCGCACGTACACGTACTCGCACTTGGATTCATACTTGTAAAGGAGTGAGGCGAAGGAGTAGTGGAAGGAGAGAGGGGGCAATTAAAATTCGGTTGAGCAGCGCCAAGTTTTTGTAATTTAAAATAAAATATTTATTTGTATTAAATTGTCTAAACCGCGGGCAACGGGCGTCCGCGGGCGCCCAGCCGGCGGGCATGCCCCCACTCCAATTATCGCCCCACCGCGTTTAAAACTATTTAGTTTAGTTGGTGCCATTTGATATCATTACCTTTGTAGAGAAGATAATTTTGTAGTGAAGATATTTTTGTAGAGATTATAAATTAACTCGCGACGAATCATCGAAATGAATCAGTCGATTGGTGTCGCTTGCGTTGATAAAATGCCTATCGACTAATTTGGACTATCCGAAGGGAGAGGAGGTACAACCGATAACATTTCATACAATCGCTGGAGCGGATTGATGCGAAGTTACGTGCATCATAACGCTCTCTGTCGCGCTGCTACGGATTTCGATGCAAGATCATGCAAGATTCATCGTGTAGCGCAACCTGAGGCTGATACCGACGCTGTAAACAAACTGTACGTGGAACAGTGCGTTGTAACGTTGAGGAAAGAGTCTGATGAGAAGCTGATTGCGTTGGAGAAGAACTTGCAAGCTTTACAGATCGCTGTAAACGAGCTCTGGCATGCAAATATCACTAGATTAGAAACGGTTAACGAGTGGCTATCGGATAACGATGAACTACAAAAACGGATATGAATGGCTATTGGATGACGACTGCAATCAGAAATAAACGGGTAGGGGACACAGGTCTGTATTTCTGAAACAGGCCTGTATTTCAGAAACAGGTCTGTATTTCGGAAACAGGTCTGTAATTTGGAAACAGGTCTGTAAATCGGAAACAGGTCTGTAAACAGATCTGTATTTCGGAAACCGGTCTGTATTCGGAGCTGTTAGAAAACATATATCGCATGGTATCCTCTTTGCGCATATCATTACGTCAACGATTACACACTATCGAGACATGAGACCATCAAAATCCGATGGACGTAACGGTTCCGAGAAGCGACGGCTCGTCGAGGAGCTGCATGCTCCGGCGAGAAGGAATTTTCCCGAAGACGCGTCATAGTTCGAGGATACGATGATCAGTGGCAAGCCGACATCGATGATATGCGAGCATACTCACGTTTCAACAGAGGCTACCACTACATGCTTACAGTCATCGATGTGCTGAGCAAGCATGCTTGGGCTATGCCGCTTAAGACTAAAGGTGGAAGCGAGACGGCTAATGCTATCAGTGAGATAATTCGGGAGAGCGATAGATGCCCGAAAAACCTGCAAACCGATATGGGGAAAGAATTTTACAACGGCGACGTGCAACGACTTTTGAAGAAACGCAACATCAATCTCTATTCCACGTATTCCGTATTGAAAGCATCGGTCATCGAGCGGTTCAATCGCACATTGAAGAACACCATGTGGAAGATGTTTACACTCAATGGAAGTTACAAGTGGATAGATTTATTACCACGACTCATTGCAGAGTACAACGCATGCAAGCACAGGACCATCGGCATGCGACCCGTTGACGTTACCCCTGCGGTTGTTAACAGGCTTCTGAAAACTGTGTACAGCCACGTAAAAATCGCTGGTCCGGCAAAGTTCAAAGTGGGTGACGTGGTACGCGTTAGCAGATACAAGACGGTGTTTGAGAAGGGTTATACACCAAATTGGACCACCGAGGTGTTTAAAATCGTTACAGTACAGCGCACCAATCCCGTAACGTATCTACTCGAGGATTACCATGGAGAACCCGTCGCTGGAGCATTCTACGAGTACGAGTTGCATCGCGCGACTTATCCGGATGTGTATCTCGTAGAAAAAGTGCTGCGCAGGAAGGGTGACAAGGTTTATGTGAAATGGTTGGGATTCGCTGGATCGCATAACTCGTGGATAGACAAGAACAATATGCTTTAATTTTTAAAGAATGTATTTATTTTATTAAACATGTATAAGAATATATTAAAGGCATGTATATGTCGTAGCCCGATAGCGAAATTAGTTATTTAGCTAAAAGCCTAGGCGTTTAGCTAAATGCCACCCGTTAGACTAATCGACGACGATATAGTCCAATGGCCTGAAAAATTCAGCCTGTTAGACGACAAGTCGGCTTTTCGCCTAACGGCCTGGCGCGCTTTAGGCGATTAAAGAAATGCTTGTTTTGAGGCTCGATGCGTTGTCAATTTATTTACTAATAATAATAAATCTTTATTTACGGGATAACCCTTTTGTATACAAAGGAGAAATGTAAATATATTAGAAAATGCGTCGTCATTTTATTGTTTGTAAATATCCAAATAGGTCTTAAGTACATCATTACAGAGCTCGTT
>NW_011962565.1:0-2840 GCF_000949405.1 Vollenhovia emeryi
ACTGACTTTACTGGCGTGCGAAAAACGCAGCACCAGTAATTTTCATTGCTACCAACTATACTGTTTTCACTGGCAGTAACTAAATCCATTTTCGAACACATCCCGATTAGATTAACTCGCGTTGGTGAAACCGGGCCTATGCCACTCAAATGTGCCATTTATATGTGTGACAGCACTATAAATAAAGATAAAGTTGCCTATTTTAGGTAAGTATATCGAGTGAAAGTATTTACACTGCGACACTTCGAGAGTATTACGATATGTATTACGACATTGCGATATTATATCATTTATAAGGGTACAATTTCGCAAACGTCGGTTAATTGTTAACCAGAGTCCACTCCATAGCTCTTTCTATATTGTTATCTAAGAAGTGGCGGAGAACCGATTAAAGCCCGCTGCAGACGATGCTATTTTTCCTGCTGGATTGCTTGCGATTTAGTAAATTACTATCATTGCACCACTCAGCATTCAGGATTCCTAGTAATTTACTAAATCGCAAGCAATCCAGCAGGAAAAATAGCATCGTCTGCAGCGGGCTTAACCTCCCGTTAGCAGTTAACCGACGTTTGTGAAACTGGCCCTAAGATGAACGTAACCTATATTGCGTCAAAGCGCATGCGCAGAATGAATGACTACATATAATCGCTTAATACATAGAAAGTCAGCCGCCTTGTACATAAGCAGTTAGCAGTCTAGTATTATATAGAAGTCTGTGCCGGATTCTCTATTCTAGGGACACTAATTTCGAGTAGATTCCCCCCATTCATAGGTCTAGTTTACACCGTTAAATCGGTTGGTGCGCACATCAAGTTGGTACGGACTAAACATTTGATACATCCCTGTTTACACCATTTCGTCTCAAAACAGGTTAGGTTAGATTTTTAATCTGGATAAAGTAAAATCTAACTTCTACCACAATATGCTAAACTGAATCATACTTCTAACCTCAATCTAGCAGGAATGCCGGGTATAATACGACCCAAATCGAATCAAGCGTTTACAGCGCCCTAAGATATTTTGATACGCGCACCAACTTGGTCTGATACTAGCGATTCAGATCGTATCAGACCAGAGCGCACTAAAGTAATCCGCGAGTGTTTACATCGAGCGAATCAAGCGATTTGATACCGATATAGGCTTTGTTTACACCGTAAAATTATTTGATACGTGAACCAAAATGATGCGTACCAAATGTTAAATCCGACTGCGTTTACACCATGTGTATTAAGTGTGCAAAAAGTACATTAAGGTTAGGTTTGATACAGAAACGTATTATATTTAATTTGGTTGGAAAATCGGTGATCCTTAGATTGCGATGGATTCGGAAAATATTATCAGTTGTTTATTTACAAGCTTAGTCGGACTTTTAAAAATAAGTCAAGATTTTCGAAGAAAACCTCATCTCACCTAACCGTAACGTTCCTTCGATAATTATTATTTAATGCGCTACAGTTTACACCGACACAAAATTACTTGACGATACTCCCTTTGCAAGCGTATCGTACCAGTTCACTACGCTATCGTTTACACCGCTGGACTAAATCAATTTAGTACGAATATAGTACCTCATACGCGTATCAAACGATCGGTGTAAACAAGGCCATATATTCCAGTACTGTTTTAGGGCGAGTTTTTATTGAGTGCAATTACCTTCAACTGTGATTCATCACTAAGAGATCATTTGTCGTCTATAAGGGAAAATATTGAACCAACAAATGCTATGATTAAGTCAACAATCACCTACAAACGACCAACAAATGATTTGCATAAATAATAGGAAAAAATCGAGGCTAGTGGAAACTCGCCTTTACCTTCAACTGCGATTCATCACCAAGAGATAATTTTTCGTTTATAAGGGAAAATATTGAACCAACAAATGCTATAATTAAGTAAAAAATCACCTACAAACGACGAACAAATAATTTGCAAAAGAAAAATCAAAGTTTTAGTCGAAACTTGTGTTTAGCATCAACAGTGATTCATCAATAAGAGATTATTTCTCGTTTTTAAAAGAAAATACCAAACCAGCAAACGCTATAATTAGATCAACAATCATCAGCGAACGATTGCGTATCGATTTAATCACTTTTTATGCAAAAATGAGATTTTGTCGGCTAAGTTCACGCTAATCTTTTTCTATTTTAATAAAAAAATTATAAACCAACAAATATTGATATTAGGCCAACAATGACCAACAAACGACTAACAAACGATAAAAAAAATTTTTTTTTAAGTCGAAGTTGTCGGCTAACTTCACGCTAATTTTTGTTTTTTTGTTTATAAAAAATTATAAACCAACAAACATTGATATTAGACCAACAATGATCAACAAACGACCAACAAACGAAAAAAAAAATTCGAAAAGTCGAAGTAGGCCGGCTAAGTTTCCAGAGGTGTGTCGCCGCAGAGAGAAGCCTGAGAGATGTCACGGCCCCGTTTTTCGTGATACGCTAGAGACCCTCTAATCAGAGTCTGGCCAACAGAGTGGTCCGCTAGGTGTAGTCAAATCCAACGAGAGAGAGGGCAGTACGATTATCTCACTCTCTCTTTGAGATATTCGTACTGCCCTCTCTCTCGTTGGATTTGCCTAAACATGGCGGACCACTCTGTTGGCCAGACTCTGATTAGAGGGTCTCTAGTGATACGCGAATGCGATACGCCCTCTGTGGACATTGAAAACGTGGACATTGAACTACGTAGCCAATTTGCACATTTTGCTAAGTGGGTAACGCAGATTTGCACAATTTTAGCCCCGTCCCGCGCTATGGTTAGATCCCATGCAATGATCTTGTACTTAAAATAATCTTAAGTACAAGAGCATCGCACAGGACCTGATT
>NW_011962566.1:0-2840 GCF_000949405.1 Vollenhovia emeryi
CTCTCCAACATTAAGCATTTATAATATCTGTAAAAACTCTATTATATATAATTTATGTACAACTTTAATATTAATGAAATATTTTTAGTACTAAGAAATATATTCGATTTCTTTAAAGTAGGTAACAATAATTCAATAACAAAAAAATTAATATGTTTATAAACGTCGTAATAATATATTAAAAATTTAAGATAATGAATTTCAACTTGGATGTACACTGAATGTCCGTAGGATATATTATGAGAATATCCCTATTATATAAAAAAAGGATATCCTATTTAAGTTCCATTTAAGTCTCGGGACGTATGGACGTAAATGGGACTTAAAATGTATATCCATGGGACATCTAGTGCTGTGTGGGGTTTTTTCCTCTTTTGATTAAGCAGTCTAGTTTCTTTGGTACTGTATGCAACACCCGAAAGTCATTTTCGTTGAGAATGTGGTCCACCTTTTCACTCAGACCTTTCACGTATGGAATGGATATGTAATTTTTATTGGAAGTGACAGTTTCAGTTGTGTTATTAACTTTTCCATACGTAATCTCTTTTAAGCGTTTATTAATGTGTTTTGTGATTAAGTCCTTAGGGAAACAATTATTGAGAAGGATTTTTTCCACTATTTTAATGTTAGAATTGTGAAATTGTTTGTCTGATAGTAAAATAGCATGGTCTACTAAGTTGATAATTGTGTTTATTTTATATTTTAAAGGGTGGCTGGAGAAAAAGTTTATATATCTGCCTGAAAAGGTGGGTTTCCTGTACCAATTAATGATGAGAATGTTGTTAATTCTCTGTACTGTTGTGTTTAGAAAATTAATCATTGATCCATTGGACTCTGTTTCATATGTAAATGATAGACGTGGGTGATAACTGTTAAATATTTTAACGACATTTGTTATTTTAGTTCTTGGGAGTATTGTAAAAATATCATCTACATATCTGTAGAAGCAAGGAACATCAAAGTCGAGGAGGGACAAACAGTGCGTCTCTAAGTCATCCATTACGATGTCTGCTAGGATGGGAGAGAGCGGAGATCCCATAGGGCTGCCAAAGATCTGTTCATAGGCTTGACCTTCAAACGTGAAACACGTGCAACTCAGTATTAAGTCGATTGCGTGTAAGAACTGAGCTAGACTAAGTTTGGTGTGCTTTGTAATACCTTTTTTCTAACCCTTTCATCACTAGCTCTTTTGGGATATTCGTGAAAAGAGCGGTTACATCTAACGATAAAAGGACATTGTTAGGTAGAATTTTTTGGTTGTTGATTAAAGTGATGAACAACCAACTATCCTTAATGTGAGATTTGGGTCTCGGAATCACCTTGTGTAGGATTGTGTGTAGGTAGCAAGCAATGTTGTATAGGGGGCTGCCTATTGTAGAAACTATAATGCGCAGTGGGAAACCCATTTTGTGGATCTTTGGCAGTCCGTAGCATCTCGGAGTGTTTCCATTTGTGCAATTTAGATGTCTGTATGTACGTTCTTCGATGATGCCATTATCACGCTAAGATTTTACGAGGTCATTTAGTTTGTTAGAAATACGTCATTCATTTTTACTTATCCTTGACTTTGTTTCCCAATTGACACGACTGTAAGATGCGTCTTGTTTTGTAAAATAATTATAGATTGTTGAATTCCCTGAAAAGGACCATAACCCGCATGGTCGAAACGTCGGATTAAATGAATAAATAAACCATCTGCCAGCCTAAGTCGTCTAACAATTCTTTTTATCAAAAATAGATGTCCGACGTCCAGAAAGTAGACGTTAAATGGACATCCACTGAATGTCTATGTGCTACCCTGGCGGAAATAATTCTACAAAATTCTACAAAAAAAAAAATATACTACAAAAACTACAAAATATAATCGCAAGAATCTAAAAAATTTTACATAAATTTAAAAAGTGCTACAAAAATCAACATGAAAATGCTAGAATTGGAACACTTTTGTTAATTTTTGTATTTTTTTAGTGGATAATTTCTGCGATATGATCTATTTCTCAATGAAACTACATCGAACTACAATTAACAACGATGGTCTACTCATTTCTATGTTTATTTAAGTATAATTTTTCCCCAAGCGGTCACCCATCCAAGTACTAACCGCGCCCAACATCGCTTGACTTCAGTGATCGGACGAGAACTGGTACTTTACGATCTGGTATGGACGTTAACATCTGATGGACGTTAACTTTATTTAAGTATAATAGACTACAAGTAAATACTAGAAGTGGACCACTTTTGTAGATTTTTGTCGTTTTTAATCAAAATTTGTAATTACATTGTTACAACTTGATCTCTAAATTACGGAGCAAAACTACATCGAACTAGTATTATTAGCGATGGTCAATACATTTTTATATTCATATAAGTACAATATACCATAAGGAAATGTTACAATTAAAGCGATTTTGTAAGTTGGTGGAAATATCAATTAAACTACATTTTTGGAAATCCAAATTTTGGATTGTATCTCCAGAAGTTTCCAAAAACTCTAAATTTACAAAATTATTTCAATTGTTACATTTGTTTGTAGTATATACCTAATGAGAAATGATGGTTGGAAAAGTATCGGAGATTAACATTTATATTGGACTGTATTTATAATATTGGGGCATAAAACATATAGAACATTGCTAATAATAGTAGTATGATGTGGTCTTGCCCAGTACGTAATTTGTAGATCAAGTCATAAAATTTGAATCACAAGTCTTTTTACAATAAGAAATACAATGATTTACACCAGTCCAATTCTAGCTTTTCTTTGTTCATTGGACTTTTATGTTGTCATAAGATATAACCCTGTTATTTATATACGAGGGTGAATCAAATATAAACCGGAA
>NW_011962567.1:0-2841 GCF_000949405.1 Vollenhovia emeryi
TCAAACATGTCACAGGCACCGCTGAAAAATCAGATTGGCGAAATTGTATGAAATTGCGATTCATCGATTCATACAAATTTTTAACTGCTAGTCTCGACAAACTAGCGTCTCTTCTCAGCATGGATAATTTGAAAATTACACGTTCAAATTTTTCAAAGTTATCGGTGGAAGATTTCAATTTATTGACGCAAAAGGGTGTCTTTCCGTACGAGTACGTTGATTGCGTCGAAAAGTTGGAGGACACGTGTTTACCACCGCGCGAATCATTTTACAGTTCCTTGACCGGTGACACTGTATCCGAGAACGATTACGCGCACGCTGCGAACGTCTGGCGACAGTTTGCCATTCAATCCTTGGGCGAGTACAGCGACCTGTATTTGAAAACGGATGTCATGTTGTTGGCTGACATTTTTGAAAATTTCCGAGACAAGTGTATCGAGAGTTATGGTCTCGATCCCGCGTATTATTACACATTACCAGGATTCACGTGGGACGCCATGCTTAAACATACACGTATAAATTTCGAACTCCTCACAGACATTGATATGGTCATGTTTATCGAGCGCGGTATACGTGGCGGTCTGAGTCAATGCTCCAGTAGATATGCGCAGGCTAACAACAAATATATGCACTCGTATGATCCATCGAAAGCTTCCTCATACTTGATGTACTTTGACGTAAATAATCTATATGGATGGACAATGTGTCAACCATTGCCATACGCCGAATTTCGATGGGTCGACGATGTTGCAGATTTTGACTTTAGTGCGATCGCCTCGGACTCGCCCACGGGTTACATTCTCGAGGTCGATCTCGAGTACCCACAAAGTATACACGACGAGCACACTGACCTACCGTTCTGTCCAACGCGCGATAAGCCGCCTGGCAAGCGGCAGGCAAAACTTCTGGCGACTCTATATTGCAAGAAGCGTTACGTCATTCACTATCGCAACCTGCAGCAATGTACGCGTCATGGTCTTCGCGTCACAAATATACATCGCGTACTACAATTCGCGCAATCTGCATGGCTCCGCGATTATATTGAACTAAATACGCAATTTAGAACGCTTGCCAATAACGATTTTGAGAAAAATTTGTATAAATTGATGAACAACGCGGTATTCGACAAAACTATGGAAAATGTACGAAATCGCGTCAATGTAAAATTAATAACTAAATGGGAAGGACGATACGTCGCGGAGGCAATGATTGCAAAACCAAATTTCCATAGCCGAAGCATCTTTTCGGAAAATCTGATAGCTGTTGAATTGCGCAAACTCGAAGTGAAATTCGACAAGCCGATCTACGTAGGTATGTGCATTCTCGACATATCTAAAGTCTGTTTGTACGAATTTCATCACGAGTACATGTTACCTTTATATCGCGACAGATGTAAAATTATGTACACCGACACAGATAGTCTTATATATTACATCCAGTGCGAGGACGTGTACGAGACGATGAAACATGATATTCATAGATTTGACACGAGCGATTATCCGGCAGATAACGCGTACGATATTCCACATGCTAATAAAAAAGTGCCAGGTTTAATGAAGGATGAGAATAATGGTGCGATAATGACGGAATTCGTCGGGCTCAGAGCGAAGATGTACGCGTTGAGGGTAGACGGTAAGAAAGATACAAAGAAGGCTAAAGGCGTAAAGAGTAACGTGGTAGCGCGATCGATAACGTTCGACGATTACACGCGGTGTCTCAATGATGAGATAGAAATGACTCGCCAACAGACTTGTATAAGATCGAAGCTGCATGAGGTGTACACTGTAGCCGGAACGAAAATCGCTCTGAGTCCGTATGATGACAAGCGATACGTTGTGTCCGATTCTACAGAAACGCTGCCATGGGGACATTATAAAATACCATTGTAAATATTTTATAAATTCATTTTATTTTTTAATCAGCATAGATATATTTTATCCACATCGATTATAATAAATGTATACCATTGTAAAACATGTATAATAAATGTATGCCATTGTAAATATTTTATCATTTATTTTTATAAGACATATAATCAAACATAGATATTACAATAAATGTATGTTTACAAAACATTATCCGTGCATATCCATGAATTATGTGATTTATCAAGTCCCAGCCATTTCACGTAAACCTCACTTCCTCTCTTCCGCAACACTTTCTCAACGAGGTACACATCGGGATTAGCTACACAATGCAACTCGTGTTCATAGAATCCTCCAGCGATGGGTTTTCCACAGGAATCCTCCAATATATACGTCACGGGATTAGTTTTCTGCACTTTGCCGATTTTAAACACCTCCATCGACCAATTTGGTGTGTAACCTTTTTCAAAGACGGTCTTAAATTTACTCACGCGTACTGGGTCACCCAATCTGAATCGCGCAGGTGCAGCAATCTTTACGTGGCTGTACACTGTCGTCAACAGTTTGTCGGCGATCGCAGGCGTGACGTCGATGGGCCGCATACCTATAGTCCGATGCTTTCGCGCGTTGTAATCTGATACGAGACGTGACAGCGCGTCGATCCATCTATAGTTTCCATTTAACGTAAACATCTTCCACATATCGTTCTATAGCGTGCGATTGAATCGTTCGACGACCGATGCCTTCATCACGGAATAGGTAGAATAATGGTTAATGTTATGTTTCTTCAAGAGTTTCTGCACGTTCGCATTGTAAAATTCCTTTCCATTGTCAGTTTGTAAATTTTTCGGACATCTTCCATCGACCCAAATTATCTTTGCGATTGCCGCAGTAACTTCGCATCCGCTCTTGGCCTTGAGCGGTACGGCCCATGCATGCTTGCTCAGCACATCGATAACAGTAAGTATGTAGTGGC
>NW_011962568.1:0-2842 GCF_000949405.1 Vollenhovia emeryi
TCCCCCCCCTCTCTCTCTCTCCCCGTCTCTTTCTGTCTCTTTCTGTCTCTCCCTATCTCTCCGTATCTTTTCGCGTCTCTCCGCGTCTTTCCGCGTCTCTCCGTGTCACTCCCTGTCTCTCCCTGTCTATTGCTGTCTCTCCGCGTCTCTCCGTGTCACTCCCTGTCTCTCCCTGTCTCTCCCTGTCTATTGTTGTCTCTCCGCGTCTCTCCCTGTCTCTCCGCGTCTCTCTCTCTCTCTCTCTCTCTCTCTCTCGTTCTCTTATATACACTCACATTAATTTTTTTAGTTTGATTAGTAATTGCCGATGACAGTCGTGAAGTGTGCAATTAATAGAATTGCTGAATGTCATCGACCCAACACATCGGCCATGCGAATTTAAAATGTCGACGAAAAGAATGAAAATCGATCCAGGAGTGAAAAGTACGGAAGTACCAAGAGGACACATCAAAGCAACAGATATCATGGTAGGGGCCTTCCACGGCAGCCATTATCGCGTTACTTCTGCATGGCCGAACGTCATTTACCTCACACCCCCGTGATGATTTGAGGGCAACCGAACCACCGACTCAACCCCTCGCACGCTTGTGGAGCTATTGGGTCCATTATATCGCAGCAGCATTGGTCCGTTGTCAAGTTCACTGTTGGATCACTCAGCGTTATAATTTCCAAATATTTTATCCAAAATCAACATGTCATTTGTATGTTGTGTATAAAAAAACTAACAAATTATCTATAGAGAGTTGATTAGATTGTTTCATGGACAATATAGAAATGTTGTAGTTAAAATAATATTTAACGTAGGACTTAACTCTTTGAAATTCTTAATTCCCCAATTTTTATCAAAAGTTTATCGGCGATGCAAACAAGCAAAAAAGTGAGTTAACTTGCAATACTGTCATACTGAAGAACCCGTGCGAGATACGTGGGGTTAATTTTCTGTCGCGACATTTTATATTTCTCGTCGTCTTAAAAGCGCAGCGCCGTCCGCGTCGCATTTCCGCAGAGTACGCGGTGCACTTTCGAGGCAGGGTGGAAAATCGGTTCGCGTCATCCCTTAAAATCCATGCGGAGGAAAATCGGCCGAACGATCTCACGCTCGATTATCTCCGCGGGCGACATTATCAAGCCATTAGGGCCGCTGTCAGGCTCACCGATGACGCTCTCGTTGCACTCTCTCGTCATCGGACTCAAAATTTCCAGCGTGGGCGGGCGCGACGAAATGGCTCGTCTCCCTTCCGAGAGTCTGCTTTCCACCTCGCTCCCGTCCTCGTGCTCTTCTCTTCCGCCATCGCGACTCGCGCCTCCTCGCGCGACGACCGCATTAAGCACTTCGCAGCGACAATTTACGATACATTTGTCGGAGGCGCGGGCACACCTCCCCGCGAAAAGTTTCTCGAAGGAGGACGGAGCCGTTTTTCTGCCGTCGATATATCTCATATTCACGGTGCTCGCTTAACATCTTTCCTTGTTACTCGTGCAAGTAACATGTATCTCTTTTAATAGACGGGGATGTCATTTGTTGCGCAAGAAAGACAGCGAAATCACATTAATTTCAAAAAGCATATATAATACATACCACAAATATTGTTACTTTTTCTTAATAATTGATTATAAATTAAAAATATTGCATCATTAAATTGATCACTTTGCATCCCAAAAAAATTAATTACAAACGAGCAATTCAAGCAACGGTGTAAAATATTTGAATATTTTCATTGGAATGTTTTGAAATTATAGAATGTTCTTGTGTAGCTACACCGAGAAAAATACTTTAATAATTATTAATATACCTAAGTTTGAACTCGATTACTTTGTCAGAAATATATAAATGTTAATATAAATTCGTGATATTAAATAGTAATGTACGTGACCGTACAGTAAAAATATCATCAATTAATATATAATATTTGGTAATTCTTAATATACCATGTATTAACTATAAAGAAATATTTATTAAGACCGGACACAAAAAATTCTTACATTTATAATAAAGCAGGTATATTAATTATTAATATATGGTTCTTTCAATACACGATTGAGATTCTAGATTGGGTGTTCATAGCTTGTAACAGCAGACGATAATTGAGTCTATCCTCAAAAAGCGCCTATCAACGCTCGGATTACAAAGCTGCTTTCCACGCGCGCGGCCGAGTAGAAACCCACGAAAGTTGTAACTCGAGCAACGAATGCGCTCGTGGATTGTTAATTAGGAGGCCCAAGTTTGCGAGGTAATCAGGAATCGCATTTCACTGGTGTACCCCGATGTGCCGCGCACGAAGTCGATTCATCAGCGGGGCGAACGGTTGTCATGGGGATGCGACCCGCCCTTTATGCCAGCCCCATACAAACCTGCGCATTTCTCGAAAACCGTTTCCCTCACCTTTCGAACACACGCGAGATCGCAGTTCCTTCAGATATATGGCCACGGAATTTCTCTTTGCGCCGTTTACATCCCTAATTGTTATTTTCGGGGCGAATATTACCTGCTGTTTAAGATAGTAAACGCCACGAATACACAGATATACGAGGGTGAGTAAAAAATTATCTGCACTTTTCGTTCTACAATTTATTTACACAAAAGTAGGGGTTCAATGTGTACACCATTTTTCAACATAGTCTCCTCCCTTGGCAATGCACTTGGTCTAGCCGTCCACAAGCTTGCGTATTCTTTCCGAGAAGAAGATTTTCGGTTGGTCGCAAAGCCACTTTTGCACCGCTTCCTGCACGTCTACGTCTGTAGAAAATTAACGACCTCGCAAAGCATCCTTGAGCGGCCCAAACAGATGAAAGTCGGAGGGAGCAAGATCTGGGCTGCAGGAAGCGGTGCAAAAGTGGCTTT
>NW_011962569.1:0-2842 GCF_000949405.1 Vollenhovia emeryi
CAAAAACAGCCGATAGAAAAAAAAGATGTATTTATCATAACACTAAGACGCTGACGGATTTTCGACAGTTCTACGAGTTCTAAACTATTTCTCGTGTAGTTCTGAACACATTTATTCATTTTTCAAAGAATTTTAGGCAGTGGCAAGTCTCTGTTACTTTTTAATAATTCATAATCCCCGAAAAATCCATTTCTAAGCAGATAAGTGTGCTCTGCCGATCGGAAAGTCGGAGTTCCGGTCTTTCTAAAATATTTCTCGTATAGCTCTGAATATACATATATATTCATTTTCCGAAGAGTTCTAGGCAGTGGCAAGTCTCCGTTACTTTTTAAAAATTCATAATCCCCGAAGAACACCTTTCTAAGCAGATAAGTGTGCTCTGCTAGTCGGAAAGTCATAGTTCCGGTTCTTCTAAAATATTTTTCGTATAGTTTTGAATATATTTATTCATTTTCAAAAGAGTTTTAGGCAGCGGCAAGTCTCCGTTACTTTGTACCGTTAGTGCTGAGAAATGGATTTGTCGGGGATTATGAATTTTTTAAAAGTAACGGAGACTTGCCACAGCCTAGAACGCTTCGGAAAATGAATATATATATTCAGAGCTCTACGAGAAATATTTTAGAAGGACCGGAACTCCGACTTTCCGAGCAGCAGAGCACACTTATCTGCTTAAAAATGGCTTTTTCGGGGATTATGAATTATTGAAAAGTAACAGAGACTTGCCACTGCCTAAAATTCTTTGGAAAATGAATAAATGTGTTCAGAACTACACGAGAAATAGTTTAGAACTCGTAGAACTATCGAAAATCCGTCAGCGTCTTAGTGTTATGATAAATACATCTTTTTTTCTATCGGCTGTTTTTTGTATAAAATCAACAGAACTATTATTAAAAAGTATCAAGAACTACAGAACTCGACTGCATGCGATAAGAACTCCATTTTATTTTTGATCTGCTGGGAAATGATATGCCAACTTCACCGGCATCATCAGAAATGTCGGAATGCCTGTGAAGTTGGCATATCATTTCCCAGCAGATCAAAAATAAAATAGAGTTCTTATCGCATGCAGTCGAGTTCTGTAGTTCTTGATACTTTTTAATAATAGTTCTGTTGATTTAAACAAAAAAACAGTCGATCGAAAAAATGATCTGCTAACTTCCCGTAGCAGATCATTTTCTAGCAGATCAAAAATAAAAGAGAGTTCTTGTCGCATGCAGTCGAGTTCTATAGTTCCTGATACTTTTTAATAATAGTTTTGGCGATTTTATACAAAAAACAGCCGATAGAAAAAAAGATGTATTTATCATAACACTAAGACGCTGACGGATTTTCGATAGTTCTACGAGTTCTAAACTATTTCTCGTGTAGTTCTGAACACATTTATTCATTTTCCAAAGAATTTTAGGCAGTGGCAAGTCTCTGTTACTTTTTAATAATTCATAATCCCCGAAAAAGCCATTTTTAAGCAGATAAGTGTGCTCTGCTGCTCGGAAAGTCGGAGTTCCGGTCCTTCTAAAATATTTCTCGTAGAGCTCTGAATATATATATTATTCATTTTCCGAAGAGTTCTAGGCAGTGGCGAGTCTCCGTTACTTTGTAAAAATTCATAATCCCCGTGTTCGAGATTCATTTCTGAATCTCGGTCAGTTCGTTACCGGCGTGATGGCAGCATTAGCCGGGTCGGATCGTGCAGCGCCGCAGGAGCGCTTGCGCGCGCATGCCCGATCGCGACACGGGGCGACGGCGCTTCTTCACGTTCGTGAACGGTGCTTTTTGGCTCGTGGCAACCGTACCTAGTACACGCGTCGTGTAGTGCTTAAGACTCTCGAGTGCTCTTGTGGACTTTTCTCATCGGAGAATAGACTCAGTGCGGACACGTAGTGAACTCAGCAGTGCGATTCAGCTCTGACAGCTCGGGATACAGCATCACCGGCAGCTCAGTCTCACCACGCATCGCGCACGCCGGCGCCGCGTGGACACGGCTCACGGGCATCGACATTCACGAGGCCGGCTCTCGATCAATTATATCGAACCGCACAAGTGAATTAAGACTTTTCATCCACCGTTAGTTCATGGACTGCTCAACTGTAAGCATATTACTCTTATTAAACTGTGACACGATATTTTACTCAAACGATCCGAGTTACGATCACGTGATATTTCACCCTCTCGCGCGTGCATTCGTTCCCTGAGCCTCTCACCGCTAAGTCCTCTCACCCTGCTTCCATCCGCAGCGGTACCAGCGAACTCTCCTAGCGAGACTCGCTAACATTTTTTGGTCCTTCGAGCCGGATTGCGGCGGGGCTCTCGGACGGATTAGCTCAACCACGCAGCGATCACGTGATCGGCGGCGCGCAAGGATACGGTCCCACTCAGCGACCACGTGATCTCACGGCCCTTCTGTTCTGTTGATTTAAACCAAAAAACAGTCGATCGAAAAAATAATCTGCTAACTTCCCGTAGCAGATCATTTTCTAGCAGATCAAAAATAAAAGAGAGTTCTTGTCGCATGCAGTCGAGTTCTATAATTCCTGATACTTTTGAATAATAGTTCTGGCGATTTTATACAAAAAACAGCCGATAGAAAAAAAAGATGTATTTATCATAACACTAAGACGCTGACGGATTTTCGACAGTTCTACGAGTTCTAAACTATTTCTCGTGTAGTTCTGAACACATTTATTCATTTTTCAAAGAATTTTAGGCAGTGGCAAGTCTCTGTTACTTTTTAATAATTCATAATCCCCGAAAAATCCATTTTTAAGCAGATAAGTGTGCTCTGCTGCTCGGAAAGTCGGGGTTCCGGTCCTTCTAAAATATTTCTCGTAGAGCTCTGAATATA
>NW_011962570.1:0-2844 GCF_000949405.1 Vollenhovia emeryi
ATAGTTCTCAACAGTTCTGCAAGAGTTCTATGCATTAGTAATAGTTTTAAAGACAGTTCCGGACCGTACGTATTTTTTAAACAATTTTTAACTCTGGGGTCCAGCACGACACTTGGTGAAAATGTGTCGTGCTGATGAGTTTCAGCAGTTCTACCGGTAGTTCTCGACAGTTTTGCAAGAGTTCTGTGCATTAGTAATAGTTTTAAAGACAGTTCCGGACCGTACGTATTTTTTAAACAATTTTTTACTCTGGTGTCCAGAACGACACTTGGTGAAAATGTGTCGTGCTGATGAGTTTCAGCAGTTCTACCGGTAGTTCTCGACCGAGGGGTCAACCACTACTCAAAAAATGTACAATGATTGCTATTTCTGGCAGTAAAATACATTTTATTGCTAATATTGCCATTGTATTGTTTCGTATTACTAATATGCTAGTTTATTCCCAGTATTCTTGTTTTATTATCAGTATTGCCAGTACTGCCACAGTTTTAACAAAGTATTTCTAGTATACTTACTTTTTCTTGTATTGCTAATAGTATTGTCAGTAGTCATAATCACAGTACTCGTTAATGCATCTTTTAACATAACTTTTAGTCAAATTTTCTATGTGTTCTTTCGCACTATTTGTTTTATTTTCCTTGTCATCTTCAACTATTATTTCTTCTCCTTCCCTTTGCATATCGGGAAAGTTTCTTTTCTTTTGACTCTTTTCTTTACAAGGACTTTTTTCTATCACATTTTAAACAAAACTTATTTGAAATATTTTCAACTTCCTTGGTACAGATCTCTTTTAAATGCAACAACAGTTTCTTGTGACCATCAGCAATTTTAAAAAGGGATGGATTCCGATGATAAATTTTGCCAAATAATTCCATTAATTCATTTTCACTTAAAAGTTTAGTTAAATCTTCTCTTGCAAATTTTTCCAATTCTGTTATACTGACATCATCTAATTTTGCAATTGATATAATATTATCATAACCAGCATAGTTTAAAAGTAACTTTATATAATTTGGAAATTTTGTTTGGTAATTACTTAATATTTTATCAATAACTTCAGTATCCATTTTAAATCTGAAATATAATTGCTATGATAAAAATTAATTATAATCATTTTATGTCGAATATTTCATCGAAGATCGAAAAAAGTGGATAGAAATTTTCAGTAAATGTCGAGGTAAATGTACTGTGTTATTAAATTATATTCTTAAAAGTAAAAATGAGAATTTAAATGTATAAAAATAAAAACATTATTATTGATTAATTTGAATACATATTTACAATTAAAATTATTTAATTATTGTTTTCATATTTAACATCATTAATTTTGTAAGATCGTTTACATAATAAAAGTAACATTACATATTAAAGAAAGCATATCTCATACAGAACAAAGCTAATAATCGTGACATAAAAAATCGTAAAGATGTCTAAAGAGAAGTCTTAAAGACATGTTTGCGAAAGATGTCTTAATGACGTCTTGTGTCCCGATTTTAAACTTTGTGCTGTATGGGATACTCCTTAAGGTCGATTCAGACCGAGGGGGAAACCGCTGACCAAAATCTTGTACACCAATGCCCACTAATGCCCAGTGGGCATTACTTTATCTTATTATCTTCTTTTATCTTATTTATCTTGTTTTATCTTATTTTATCTTATTGTATCTTATTTTATTTTATTTTATCTTTATAATGCCTCAGCATGACGTAATGCCCCAAAAATGCCCTAGTAATGCCCGGTAATGCCGCAAATCTGTACACCACAATGCCCTCAGCGGTTTCCCCCTCGATTCAGACTATACGACACGGACCGTCACGTTCCGGCAACGACACGGACCGGCACCGACACGACAAAATATTGAAACATGCGTTTTAAATGAGACTGTCTACATTAACCGACATTGACGGAACATGCAGGTCAATGTCGGTTAGTGTAGACAGTCTCATTTAAAACGCATGTTTCAATATTTTGTCGTGTCGGTGCCGGTCCGTGTCCTTGCCGGAACGTGACGGTCCGTGTCGTATAGTCTGAATCGACCTTTATTGTTGATCACGACTGACAAATTATAACATAATTTAACCTCTAACCTCAATTTTAATGACATCTATTTATTTTTGTTAGGACTACGTAAAAGTATACATTTATCAAAAAAATGTATAAATTTATTAAATCAAGTCAAAACCAAACGAATGAGCGTAATTATGTACAGTAAATAACATTTTCTTTCTAATATGTTAAAAGAAAGGTTAAATATTTACCTGGAATGTATACTGTTAAATCTTAAGAGGATCCCGTAGTATGTCTGTTTTACCGACAAAATTACCATTTTCGTAGTTATAACCTTTCGTCGTATTAAATTCATGGAATCAAAAATGCTTGCGTACAATGACAGTATATGCATTGATGATCCCGGGAAACTCCAATTTCATACCAAAAAATGAGTAAAAATTACAAAATTCATATATCGATCACATATGTACATATAACCTCATTTAGACGAACTGTCAACTCCGTCATACTCGTGCTTCGTATAAAAGTTCTACAACTTGTACTCACATGAAACTGAGTTTCCCTGGATTCGATGACATGTAGAATTACTGTGAAACCCTCTAAATTGGGATTAGACGTTTAAAATAAGAGTATAGCTAGAATTAAACTTTCGTGTTTATGTATGGGTGTGATGTATCGTAGTAGTGTGTCCGTGTGCTCATGTATATTACGAAAATGATAATTCTGTCGGTAATACATAGATGTCGGTAGACATACTACGGGATTCTCTTAAATTAGAGTAATTCTCTTAAGGTGATGCTGGAGTCTCTCTGTTTTACCGACATTTTTTATATG
>NW_011962571.1:0-2845 GCF_000949405.1 Vollenhovia emeryi
GGAGAGGGGGGGGGGGGGGAGGGGAGGGAGGGCGGGCGGCGGGAGGGAGGGAGGGGGGAGAGAGAGAGAATCTATGTACATGTATATACATATAAATTGCTAAGTTTTCGTGATATACTCTGGCGCGCTAAATCGCACACGTTTCTGTTTCACGCGAATCTTACTGGGATCGATACTTATTGTTAGTGCTAGCTAAACTTTGTTCACATTTTGCCCGACTGCCGACACTTTGAAACTCACGGGAACTCTCCTCTTCGATCTGGGATACCGCACGATACATGCAGATCGATCGCTTACAAACGGACGATGAAGCAGGACCGAACTCGAAGAAACTCAGTTTTGTTTCGGCGCACAGAATACGCGATCCTGTTCGCGCCGCGTTTAAGCCATCCTCGGACGATGCGTTCTCCATTCGACAAGGATGCCAATGTACCGTGAAAACATTTACGTTATTTATTTATGCCGCATTTATACAACTAACGAATGTTACATTTAATGTATCCAATTAAAATTTGTTCAATTAAATTCCCATTTTCAATCGGATTGAAAAAGAGGAATTGATTACCGTTCACTTCCTTTACAGAAATATTAAATTTTCGATCAATCTGATCAAGTATCAATTATCGCTACCACTTGGCGCACGCAGTTACACAACTGTATAATTCTATCGAGCGGACACATCGGTCGTAGGTCGCCTGAAATGCCAGTAGAGAGAGGTGGGGAAGAAAAGACGTTCGCGAAAAACCACCGGAAATATTCGTACATTCAAATAACAATTCGCGAGCGTTGCGTGCCGACAAATTGCACGAGGGAAACGGGGGATGTGTACAAAATGCAATTATCACAAACGCAGACTGCAGACCTGGAACTTACGTCGTACACGCGTGCGTGTGCCCACGGAGAGAAATACGAACAAGTACAAAAATATAGGGACAATCAGCGAGATTTTATCGCAACGTAGTTTCTTTGATATCAATGTAGCGCAATCGAGAGATCGAGAGACGGAATTTTGTCTCGCGGAGCGCAGGTTTTTCTTCCCCCACCCCCTACCCTTTCCATCTTACAGAAGATGTAATAAAGGTACGTCACTCTCATTTCCTACGCCGCTAGCGGGGGCCACTTTTTTGAAAACCTGTACCAGAGGAAAGTGTCGCGAAGCCCCGCGCAATTGCACGCAAGAATAAGCAAACGGAGAGTAGGCAAAGAGGTAACAAGAGGAAAACAAGATAATGGCAAAACGCACGTGACCTTCGCGGAAATAAAAGCGCATTTGTCGGCGCGTTTGCACGCGTTTCGTCGAAAAGTCACGGCCAGCGATGCGCCAGCTCTCGTGCGGCTGGAAACCCTCCTCCTATCATCTACTTTTCTTCCTCCCGATACCACAATCCCCGTCGTTGACATTTCTCATTTGTCCTCGTGTACACATACAGTGACGCGCGCATTGTCCTTATTTTAATTATCCATTCCACCGATGCACCTCGTGCCTCTCGTCCGTTCCACTGTTTGATATATTCCATATCAACGGAACTTTAAAAAAGCAAAGTTCTATGTGGTCGACGCACGTGGAAAAACAGTGATCGCACAACGTAGCGAAGCGGCCCTCCTCGTTCAGCAAGGACTCCTTTTCCGAGAAGAATCTCTTCTCTTTCTCCTCCTCCTTCTCTTTCTTCTCTTCCTTTTGTCCTGCCCTTTCTTTACCTGAGGCAGCGCAGCCACTTGGGCAGCATGGCTGCGCATCTCAAATAATCTCAAATGGAGCCGCTGCTATCACCGGGAAACACCATCATATTCTCAGCTCCATACGACGGTGTCGGCGAACTCCTCGCATCTAGAGACGCTCTGCTGGCAGAACTAAAACTGCTGGAGCTCAGGTCCTCGTAACTGGCCACCGATTGACTACCACCTGGAAAAAATACAGAATTAATCATTGACGAGTCGGCGAGGAGTGGGTTTCTCGTGCACAGAACTCGTTGTCGTGCTTCTAAGGGAGAATCATGCTGCGCGTGACAAAGATACTTATAACTTATTAACCGGTCATCAGTTTACGTCATTGGCCTTAAGGATAAAGCTCGAATTTTTTTTAAATAATGAAAAATTGAAGTGCAATCTTGGGAGGTGCATATCACAAGTTTTCGTCGATTAAAATTAACAGAAGACGAGATAATTGAGACAAATTGCACTGAAGGAAAAGAAAGAAATAATTGAATCAAGATTCAAAAACCGAATATTTATTTCGTCGTTTTCAAGTCGATGTACTGAATGTTAGTAAACTTTTCCTTGAGACCGATGACACATATCGTCAATAGATCTTTCGTTAAAACCAGAAAAGACTTCTTGATCTGTAGTCACGTGTGCGTCCAGCAATGAACACGATTGTCTTTTAATGTTCAATTAATCAATGGGAGGATCAAAAAGGAGAAGAGACGTTTCTGATAGGGATCCTATTAACAATTTGGAGCTCTCCATTGCACGGACATAACGTTATAGATTTATATTATACACTATAGAAGTGTAGACACTATAGATTTATACTATAGAATATATTTCTACGACAGCGTACTATAGTACTATATACTAATGTAATACAGCTTACAATAATATTTCTCGTGTCGACATATACAGGGTGTCCCATTTTAACTTGGACAGTAAAATACAGGGTGTACTGAAACCACCGGATGTCCCTTTAATAACAGATTCTTTAGAAAATTTCAGGACGAAAATTCTAATACGAAAATGTCGAGGCTATAATAGTTTTTAAATAATAAGCGATTATTATTTAAATCTTTAATTTATTATTTAAAAAGTTGCAAATTTCTACTTGAATTAAACAAATGATAGGCCTGAG
>NW_011962572.1:0-2845 GCF_000949405.1 Vollenhovia emeryi
GAAGCTTCCGAAGAAGTAGCACATGACACACAGAATCAAAGGCCTTGCTGAAGCCAAAAAGTAGCAGCATAGTAAGCTGTCGTCTGTCTATGCCCGTACGAATGTCGTCCGTTAGTTTGAGAAGTGCGGTTTGAGTGCTATTTTGGGGTCGAAAGCCAGTTTGATGAGGATCCAGTATTGAGCGCTCGTCAAGGAAAGCAAGAATCTGGTTACAAGCCAGTTTCTCCATCACTTTCGATAAGAAACATAGTAGGGCTATAGGCCTGAAGTCATTGACGGACGATGGATTCTTCACCTTGGCCAGCGCTACAATAATAGACCTCTTCCACTCAGCTGGGAAAGAGGAGGTAGAGAAAGAGGTATTGAAAATTTTTATGAGGAAAGGCATAAGAAACGGCAATGCAACCATCACAATAGACCTGGGAATACCATCAAAGCCCTTGGCTTCTGTAGAGAAGTGTCTGATAGCACTCAGTACCTCCTCGGCAGTAACCGGCCTGAAAGAGAAACCAACGTCAGCAGCACCGGCACAAGACGAGAGAGAGGCAAGAAAATTGTCTACTGAGGGTTCCATTGGGTCAAAGGATACTCCAGCAAAGTGATCGTTCAACGCGTCATGGTCAAAATCGAGAACCTCATTGTCTACATGGATAACACCAAGATTGCGAAGCTCCTTCCAGATATGGGCCGGGTCCGTGAGGGATTCCAGCCTCTTTTGAAAGTATAATTGTCGCGCACCCTCAATCTCATGATGGGCGAGGTCACGGGCAGCTCGATATTCAGCTAGTGCTATTCGAGAGCGAGTACGCTTAAATACACGATAGAGTCGGTCACGCTCCACCACAAGGGAATTGATATGAGCTGTGAACCAAGGTTTCCGTTTACGGCCACGCTTTCTCAGGGTCCTGACAGGGACCGCGTTGTTGATCGCATTATTGATATTGGCACAAAGACTCCGTACCATGCTTACGATAGAAGACGTCTCATCAAACACGGACCAGTCACAAGATGCCAGACCAGTGCTGAGCATGTGCTCATCGACTGAAGCAAAATCCTTATAGGTGATGTCATTGTGGAGAGAAGGAGAGGGAAGCACCACCTTCAAGGTGACTGCGATAAGGTCATGCCCGTCGACAAAAGGCACATCAGACTTCCAGTAACATGTCAAAATGTCCTCCTGATCAATTAAACAAAGATCGAGCCAAGTGTCAGAGGTTGCAGTGTGGTGAGTAGCACCGTGCGGGACTAAGCGAAGAGAGTTATCAGAAATAATGGAGCGCACGAATGCTGCATCATCACTGTTGGACAGTTGATCAGCATTGAAATCACCAAGTATTACCTTGGTGCTGTAATCTTGAAGTAGACCATTCAGGCACGGCAGAAAGTCTCCGCCCTTCTGAAACGGAGCATGCGGTGGTCTATAGACCACCGCAACAAAGATAGGGAAGACACCACGGCAAGCGATCTCACAGAAAAGGAACTCAGGTAGCCCTGGTTTAGTAGTCCATTCATGTGTGGAAGAAGCAAGAACCTTCACCCTGAAGCAAGTGCTAATGAAGAGGGCAACTCCACCACCCCTCGCATTGCGGTCACGTCTGAATAATCTATATCCCTCCAGGGAGACAACGTCGTCATCCACCAGGGAGCAAAGCTTTGTCTCTGACATGGCGATAACATGGAACGGCGGACGAGAACCAAGAAAGTGCCTCACTCTCTCAATATGAGCACGGATAGAGTTCACATTGAGATGACAAACACGCAAGTCCTCCGCTCCCAACACAGCTGCAGTCGAACCGCAGTCAATGTGAGAGCGTGACAAGGCACCATTCAGGGTGGCAAGGCTGTTAGGGGAAAAAGGAGGAGAAGACGGGGACAGAGTGCTATTTGCGGAAACGGCAGGCAGCAAAGAGGGGGTGATAGGAGAGTTTAATGAGAGCCCGCTAAAAAGTTTTTTAAGTCATCTGCTGATGAGATGCGAGTAGCGATATCCTCCTTCTTCCTCCTGATATAGACTTCTCCATCACGGACGAATGTCGTGCAACCGTTTCTCCTCGCAACGTCTCTTACTGATGACCGAAGTATGTGCAAGTCAGCAGGCAAAAACTCATTCACATTGATGAGCGACGGTTGGGGCGGCAGAGCAGCGCCAGCCTCTCCAAGAAGCTCAGCACTGAGGTCAGAGGAGTGAAGCTTGCGATGACGAGCCTTTGCAGCGACCAAGCTTCGAGTAATGGTCCCCGAAGAGAGCGTGACCACCAGCGAGGGAGATCTTGGTACACCGCCAGACGTTCCGGATACGACACTTTCTCCAGCAGTCACTGTTCTCGCTCTGAGTTGACGCGCCGACACGATTTCACCTTCCAGTATGTCAGGCATGATTGCCCGAAAGACAGCAAGAGCCAGACGCTTCAAATCAACACCCTCATCGTAGCCAAGACCAGATATCAGGAGCTCAGTCGATAATCTGGCTCTTTCCGCGTTGATCTTCGCCACGCCATCAGCCAAGCCCCTGATTGCCGCTTCCATAGAGCCAACACGAGTCACAATAGGCGGTGTCTCTCCAGAGCCACCGCCGGCATCGATGGAGTCGAGTCTCGCACGGACAGCACGCTGCTCCGCCTCAACACCATCAATTCTGGCCTCAATGTCACCGATCCTCAGTGCTAAGGCAGGTAGCTGATCCAGCTTAGCCTCCATGCTGCTCATCCTATCCTCCATGGCAGTAAATCTGACCTTCTCAAAGTTCTCCGAGCGCTTGTCAATGGCATCAACCTTCAGGGAGGTGGCCTGAGACACTTTTCCGAGAGCTTCAAGTTTCGCCAAGATGGTCTGAAGCATATTTATT
>NW_011962573.1:0-2845 GCF_000949405.1 Vollenhovia emeryi
AATTGTCGTACGTATACGATGGTCGAGGTGGTTTTGTCAGTGCTGTAGGCAGTACGGCTTGGTGGCCGTACATTAGTTCGAAGGGTGTGAGCCCTGTTACCGTATGGGGAGTGGTGTTATATGTGAACATGGCGTATGGGAGCCATTCGTCCCAATCTGTCTGGTCTGTATTTATGTAATGCCGTAGGTATTCGGCTAGTGTTCTGTGCGATCGTTCGAGAGCTCCGTTGCTCTCTGGGTGATACGCTGTCGTCTGTATTTTGTGGATTTTCAGTAACTTGCACGTATTCTTAAAGATTTCGCTCGTGAAATTAGTGCCTGGGTCTGTTAATACCTTTTCCGGTATTCCATGTTCAAGGATTATTTTAGTTACGAATGCCTTCGTCACCGTGTTTGCTTCTTGATTTTCGAGTGGTATTGCCTTACTGAACTTATTTAAACTATCTTGGAACGTCAAGGCGTATTTATTTCCCGTGGTTGTTATTGTAAGGGGCCCTACTATATCTAGGGCGCATTTCTCGAATGGCTTCGTAGGGGTGTCTGTAATAACTAGCGGCATTTTAGTTTTCTGTCTTAGTTTGTTTTTCTGACAGAATTCGCACTTTGCAATATAACTCTCGACGTCTTTATTTAGACCGTGCCAGTGGTGTCGTAATCTGATGCGGTGTAGTGTTCGCGCGACTCCCTGGTGACCGCCTAACGGAGCGTCGTGATACTCGTACAGTATCTGCTCCTTTTCTTCCGCAGAGTATTCCCTCTGTTCTCCTCCTCTTTCTTCTTCTTCTCCTGTTTCGATATGGTGAATCAGGTTTTTATTTTCCGCGGGATAGCGGCTCAATGCGTCGGCGTTTACATTGCTCTTTCCTGCCTTGTGGACTATTTCGTAGTCGTATTCCTCCAGTTTGAGTCTCCATCGAATTAACCGTGAACCGGGGTCGGTTACGTTGAATAGCCATATCAGTGGCTTATGGTCTGTGATTATTTTAAACTTTGTGCCATACACGTACGGTCGGAAATGTTTGACTGCCCATACGATGGCTAGCAATTCCTTTTCGGTAGTGTTGTAATTTTGCTCTGCTCGCGATAATACGCGGCTGGCGTATGCGATGGGTCGGTCTTGACCTACCGTGCCTTGAGATAGAATTGCTCCGATGGCGTAATCTGACGCGTCGGTCGTGACGATGAACTCGTCGCTGAAGTCCGGGTATTTTAATACAGGGGCTGTTGTCAGCGCGAATTTTAGGCTATCAAATGCGTTTTGCTGTGCGGTCGTCCACTCGAACTTTTCTCCTTTCTTTGTTAGTTTAGTTAGAGGTTTGGCAATTTTGGAGAAGTCTTTTATGAATTTTCTGTAATATCCCGCTAGGCCTATAAAGGATTGAATATCCTTAACTTTGTTAGGTGCTGGGAAAGATTTTACTGCGTCTAATTTCGCTGGATCGGGCGAGATCCCGTCCTTAGTGATAATATGTCCTAAGTATATCACTTCCTTCCGGAGGAACTCACACTTGTCAGGTTGCAGTTTCAAGTTACTTTCGCGTAAGCGATTGAATACTTGCACGAGTCTTTTATTGTGCTCGTGTAGACTCGGGCCGTAGATCACTATGTCGTCCAGGTAGACTAAGCATTTTAATCCTTGTAACCCCATCAGAATATTATTCATTAGGCGTTGGAAAGTTGCGGGTGCATTCTTTAATCCGAATGGCATGCGGTTAAATTCGTAGTGTCCATACGGAGTGGAAAATGCGGTCTTGCATTTATCCTGTTCGGCCATGGGTATTTGATGATAGCCTGACGCTAGGTCTAGGGTGGAGAAATATTTCGCATTGCCTAGTTGATCTAGTATGTCCGTGATATTTGGAAGAGGAAAGGAATCTCCTATCGTTAGGTCGTTTAATTTACGGAAATCTATTACAATTCGCAGTTTCGGTTTTCCGGATGCGTCAGCTTTCTTCGGTACTACCAAGAGGGGTGCGTTCCACTGGCTCGTACTCGGTTGGATAATCTCTTGTTGCATCATCTCTGTGATCTGGCGATTTACTTCGGCCTTATGCTTTTCTGGGAGTCGGTAAGGTCTCACGTTTATGCTTGGCGAGTTTACCTGTGTTATTATCTCGTGCTCTACACGAATTGTGTGCGTCAGCGTATCTCCCTGTAGGTGGAAGATATCTGCGTACTCTTCGCATATTTTTGTCAAGGTTTCTTTTTCTTCTTTATTTAGGTGTTTTAGGCGTAGTAACTTAGTTATGCGGTCTTCGCGCGGGAGGGAAATCTGGTCTTCCCTATGTTCCTCAGTTATAGCGGAATTTACGCATTCAACGTTTACGTCATCATGTGGACTATCCACTATGTTGTCTACGATCACTAGTGGTAGTTGTATTTTTACCTCTTCCTCATTCGTGTTTATGATGCTTATTGGGCAGCTAAAATTTTTAGGTTCTACTAAATAATTTCCAATAAACGCCGGGCGCGGTCTCGTTTCGTCGCGTTACGCCGGTCGAATTTCGATCCGTCGTGACGTGCACTATCGTTTCGCTCCGTGGCTGTAATACGATGCACTTGTACGGATATAGCTTAAAGGTGGTCCTTTGGATATCTACTCTTCTCGCGTTGTAATCGCAAATGGCTCCACTTTTTCGGATGAAATCTATTCCTAGTATTCCGTCATAATTTATCGGTACGTCGTCTTTTACAACGTATACAGGGTGTTTAATTTCTCCGTCGGATAGTTTAATTCTCAGGTACGTCTTCCCGAGGGTAACAATGGAATGTCCGGTTATTCCGAGTAGTTTCACCTGTTCCTCGTAAATTTCGGCTTCGTCTTTTAATACCTTTAATTTAATTA
>NW_011962574.1:0-2846 GCF_000949405.1 Vollenhovia emeryi
ACAAATGTCGTGCGCAAAATCACCTAAGTGTAGCAGCGTCCATAAAAAATATGTAACAACATGTGTTAAGAAGTGTATTCAATTGCTGGTATAAGCAAAATAAATATATATTATATATTGAAACGATGTCTATTGATTTCCTTCTCTCCCCGTTCACATCCTCTTCCACGCATATAGTCCTATGTTGTTGCTCTTCTTATTAACTATTTGGGAAGGGAAGATAGAAATAATACTCTTATTTAATGTACAAATAACCAGGTACTTTATTATTTTTTATATTAGAATGTTATATCCAAACAATATCAAGCATAAACTTTTATTGGAAGAAATAAAGGAAATAATATTAATATTAATGACACAAATTTTTAATACTTATTTAATAATGTAAACAAAAATACAACAAAATATTTTATTAAATCTTAATAATATCTTATAATTACTTCGCACTCCAAGCTTTTCCTATATAGTCTGCACATTTCATAATCACGCATGTTGATTATGAACGCCTCCAGACAGTCTCTGCATGAGACTGCCGGGATGGTACTCATTATTGTTTTATGGCACCCATGGCACAGAGATTTTGGCGTTGTTGCGTATTGGAGGGGTGCGCAAAAGCTGTGCCATCTTGTTTTGGCCGCATAATTGGCGGGCCTCCCCATGGCGTTGAAGCATGAACTGCAGAACCGCAATTTGTTGTTGTCGCCACTGATATAGACCTCCTCGTCTACTGCCGCCTTCACGCATATACCTTGCAGGTATACACGGTATGTGTTGATATAGTGATGTGGCATGATCCCATCTATGGGGCCGTACCACTCAAGCTTCTCCCCCTCGCTCCTCGAGTCTGGAGTTGGAGGCCGCATTCTGTAAAAATAATCATATGATAAGTCTCAGACCGAGCTCGGGTCTAATGAATAATTTGAACTTACCTTTTTTAAAAAAAAACGAGATCACCGCTCGATGTCGTGGTCGGCTTCGGGACGATTTGGGAGCACGTTCCCTTGGCTGTCGATACGTTTTTGAGCTTTGCATTTTTGGGAATCAGGCCTTTTATAGTGTCCCTATGAACTATTTTATTTGTTTCGGTCAAGAGAGTAGGGGTATTTGCATCCGTATCTCCCTATGATCCATTACACTAGTGATGCTGATTATCTGGGTATCCGAGATAGAAATCGATTCGGACACTATCGTCATTCCTACTTTACACGCTATGTATTTACAAATGGGAAAGGAATAGGACTGGGCCTGACGCTGCGATGGAATGTTCGAGATATAGAATTGTAGATGTAACTAAGAAATATTTTAGAAAATGTCAGCGACTTCTCTGTATTTTAAACAAATATTTTGTACACGGAAATCCCTTCCGATACCTGACTCTTCGGGGGAGAGCCTCGTTGAAAGATAAAAAAAAGGGAAAATAACAGATAGAATGGTATCAGGCCCTTCAGATGGGAATTTCCATCATTTGAAAGAGTTTTTTAATCTTATACGTTGGCGGCGTTGACATTTACGCATGAAATGTTCCCCCTCCCCACATGAAAATGTTCCCCCTCCCCACATGTTTTTATTAAATCGAAGAGTCGTACACGTTTTCATACATTCAGTATTGAGTCAACTGTCTGTGCGGAAACTTTGAATAACCAACAGCAATGTACTCCGCTGAAGAAAGCAGCTCGCGTGTAAATTGTTACATACCTCTTCAGGATGGCGATTTTACACCGTGCACGGAGCAACGTGTTGAGTACGTTTTATTTTTCACTTAATAGCATTTTTATTATTTTTCCCATATTTGTAACGATTGGTTTTTCTCATAGCGTTTTACGCGCGCGGCGTGCTGTACGTATACTATGTCGACGATACGCATTAACGACTACAGGGTACAAGTATCTGGAAATAGGCGTCAACGTTGGACCGCCGAGTTACATCGAGATTGCGATAGGAAATCATCGTAGAAACGAACTCGTACTGTCTCCCGAAACGTGGAGGGCACTCTGCGAGCAACGATCTAACGTTGAGAAATATCTTGGCAATCAGCAGTGCACGGATACGTCATATTCTATTGCCGTTGGACCGCTGACGGTGCGATTTAGCACTCTTGATAACGTCACGCTTATACATCTGGAAGCATCCAACGTACACTTGGCGATGACCGCTTCCACATTCTTCAACATGCTTAACTTCGATCGATGTATCGATTTAATGTTCGCGCGATTGATTGGCGTCGTTGATAGAGTCGACGCACAGTTTCACAATTTTTCTAATATCATGTCCACCGTATCGAATAATAATAAGAATGTGTCGAAAAAACTGAAGAACAATATAATATATAATTAGAAAAAAAGTAAAGTAAAGTAAAGGGTGCAAATTAGAAATTTGCACATGGCTTCCTCATGGAGGAAGCTTTATGAGCGAAATCTAATTCTTTTCGATGTTTCTTGAAAGTGTGCAAATTAGAAATTTGCACATTGCTTCTTCAGCATTGAAGCGTGCAAATTGGAAATTTGCACATTTCTTCCTCATCATTAAAGTAGGCAAATTAGAAATTTGCACATTGCTTCCATTGTTATGGCTTCCTCATAGAGGAAGCTTTAAGAGAGAAATCCAACTTTACTACGATGTTTCTTGAAAGTATTCAAATTAGAAATTTGCATATTCTTATTTCGCTCTTAAAGGTTCCTCTATGAGGAAGCCATGTGCAAATTTCTAATTTGCACACTTTACTTTACTTTACTTTTTTCTAATTAGAAATTTGCACATTGCTTTCATTGTTATGGCTTCCTCATAGAGGAAGCTTTAAGAGCGAAATAAGAATATGCAAATTTCTAATTTGAATACTTTCAAGAAAC
>NW_011962575.1:0-2846 GCF_000949405.1 Vollenhovia emeryi
ATGTGTCCAAAAATCACTGTGTCTAAAATTTCTGTGTCTAAATGAACCGTGTCCAATTGAACCGAGTACACCAAAATGTGTCCATTCGAACCGTGTCTATTTGCAGCGTGTCCAATTGTACTGTGTCCAAGTGAAGGCCACTCGCTCGTAATAACGAAGTATCTGCCCGACAACTCGCCCATGAGCTAAATGTGAGCGATCGAAGCATCCGCAAAATACTGAAAGAGAATCTCCGTCTGAAGCCTTTCAACTTTTTAGGCGCAAGAACTTACAGCGTTGCAAAGAGACAAACGGTTGCAAAGAGGACGGAAGCTGTTGCGTTTGCGCCGCAACGGCGAATTGCCCAACTTGGTGTTTTCTGACGAGAAAACTTTTTGCATTGAGCATTTCCTGAATCGCCAAAACAATCGGAAATGCTTAAAGGGACTTTCGAAGGACCACGCTGATGAATTGCGAGTCACTCGGCGACAAGGAACCGACCAAATCATGGTGTGGGTGGCGATCAGTGAAAATTTTCGATCTCCGCTCGTTTTTTACCAATGGGTCGCAACGAACTCAAAATAAACCAACAAATTTATCGTGAACAAGTATTGCAAGGCTGCTTATTACCGTGGGCACGTGAACAATTCGGATCGGAGCCATGGACATTTCAGTAAGACTCGGCACCATCACACAAAGCGAAAGGTACGCAAAAGTGGCTGAAAACAAACGTTCCGAATTTCATCGCCACTGAAGATTGGCCGCCTTCATCGCCGGATTTGAATCCGCTCGATTACGTTGTTTGGGGCATTTTGGAGGTCAAGGCTTGTGCTAAAAAACACACATCGTTGGAGTCGCTCAAACAGTCTCTGAAGCAAGCATGGGATGCTATTCCTCAAGACGTCATACGGGCATCGTGCGCGTCGTTCGAAAAGCGAATTAAGCTTGTAGTGAAGGCTAAAGGTGGATATATTCTACATGAATAAAATGAAAAATAAACTTTGAAATGTCACCTTTCACATGAAAAAACCCGAAATAAAAAATATTGAAAAATTATCGAGTTATTTTATTTCCAAAAGGTATCATTTTGATACGCCGCACCCGGTATATCCATCCAATTATTTGTGTTTATTTGGATTGACAACAATAGGTTTTAGAATATAATGATTTCGGATTAGAAATAATCCGCGAAAACGATATTAAAACTGATTGTAATTTCTTCCGAATTAAAATCGATTACTTTTTAATCTGGGCGCGGATTGAACCGATTAAAATGGATTAAAACGGATTAAAACGTAATCCGTTTTAATCGACCATTTTTGGCAGGGGTGCGACACTGAACTGTGCCTGAACTGTACCCCATACAGCACAAAAGCTGCAGCAGCATTGCTGCAACGTTGCAAGATTGCATATTGTAAATGCAATGGTGCAACAATATTTCAAACACAATATTGCGTAATATTAAATCTGCAATATTGCAGCTACACTGCAAATACAATATTCTAAATAACTCTATCGCTAAATAACTTTTTCGCTCTGCGTTCCGTTTTACGCATGAAACACATTCCCATACACGCATGAGCTGCCTCACCTCGAGAGCTGAGGCAATTCATGCGTTCTCTCCCTGTGTATTTATTATATATGTATATAGGGTGATTGGAAACAACTCTGTGTCCTTAAAAAGACGTAATCCTGGCTAGATTCTGAAACGATTTTTTTTTATAAAATTTTATCCGAAATATAGTTTTTGAATTATGAAAGGAAATAGTTATCTTATTATCAGGGTGAATACAGAAGGTAGGCTGTGGCGGCGCAACTCACCGTCAGACGTGACAACTGACAACCACCTAATATAAGCGACTATGTATAACGCAGTAAATTGCGTCGCTATTGCCTACGTCCTGTATTCAACTCGTGATAAGAAAACTATTGCCTTTTATAATTCAAAAACTAGATTTTGGATAAAGTTTTGTAAAAGGAATAATCGTCTCAGAATCTCGTCAGGATTATGTCTTTTCAAGGACCCAGGATTGTTTCCTATCACCCTGTATACATACGTGCAACGTTGTATTGCATTTTATTGCATTGTAGCTACATTATTACATTGCAATATTGCTGCAGTCTTGTCTTTTCATATTGCTGCGTAGTTGCATTGCAATATTGCTGCATTGTTGCATTGAAATGTTGCTGAAGGCGGACATTCTAATGTTGCTGCAATGTTGCTACAATATTGCAGCAACATTTCGCAATTTTGCTGCAATAATGCAATCTTTCAAAACAATATCTCTGCAATGTTGCTGCAATATTTCCGTGCTGTATGGGGTGCGACACTGAACTGTGCGACACTGAACTGTGCGACACTGAACTGTGCGTAAAAGAACTGTCCAATTGAACAAACGCTGATTTAGAAAGATTTATTATTTATAAATTAGCAAAATTTCCAAACAGGGCTCTACATGCATATGCGTGTGTCTATGTGTTTTAAATTATATTTCGATAACTTGTGTCCAAAAGCAACGGTGTCCAATTGTACGGTGCGCACAAGAACTGTATCCAAATGAGCGGTGCGCAAAAGAACTGTGCGCAACATTATGTGCCCAATAGCACTGTGTGCAATTGCATCGTGTCCAATTGTATGGAGCCCCCCCCCCCCGAAGGGGGGGGGCGGAACACACTGTCTTCACGCATACATTTTTCCATCCACATTTGGTGGAGGGGAGTGACTTATACAGGGTGCTACGCAAGACTTTGACTTCCGGTCATGGGAAGGTAGAGGGGACTAAGACAAACAGAAAAGTATTGTACTATTTTGCGCTTGGACGAATAGTTATCGAGATACGAAATTTTAAAAATCGCCGTATTAGCCC
>NW_011962576.1:0-2846 GCF_000949405.1 Vollenhovia emeryi
ATGACGCTAAACAACAACAAGATCGATTATGTTCATTGGGACGATCCCAACGAGCTTGTAGATCGTTTTCGATTGCTTGAGGCCTCTCGCCAAGCGGGTCACAATGATCACGATAACGAAATCATGTCGATCATCGAAGAACTCCGCGAGGCTGGACTTATTATAAATTAAACTGCGCGCAAGTGATTCAACCAATTGACAACGAAATGCCGATCAACAAGTTTCGAATATCGCTCGGAAGAAGTGGAACGGATCCGTACTATCAATATAGCGGATTAATTAGAAACTATGTTCGCGATAACGCTCTTTGTGTGGTTGCGACAGATTTTGATGCAAAGTCACGCAAGATTCGACGCGTAGCGCTGCCTGTAGATGATGACGATGCTGTCAACAAACGGTACGTTCAACAGAACATGCAAATTTTGAAAGATCGGCAGGATGAAATGGAGAGGAAGATAGTAACGTACCAAAATAGCATGCAGAATATGATAAACGAACTTCACGAAATGATTCAGCGTATGACTCATCACCAATAAGTTAAATCTCTTCGTTACGCGAACGTGCGTTCCCGGTCGACATACGATCGATCCTCATTCCGTTCGATATACGATCGGCTGCTGTTCCGTTCCCGTTTAAAATAATTTGCTCATGGCTGAAAGGACAACATCTGAGAAGCGACAGTTAGTGAAGGAACTGCACGCTCCAGCAAGAAGAAATTTTCCGCGAAGACGTGTCATAGTGCGCGGGTACGACGACCTGTGGCAGGCTGATGTAGTCGAGATGCGTCCTTACACGCGATTCAACAGAGGCTACCACTACATACTTACTGTTATCGATGTGCTGAGCAAGCATGCATGGGCCGTACCGCTCAAGGCCAAGAGCGGATGCGAAGTTACTGCGGCAATCGCAAAGATAATTCGGGTCGATGGAAGATGTCCGAAAAATTTACAAACTGACAATGGAAAGGAATTTTACAATGCGAACGTGCAGAAACTCTTGAAGAAACATAACATTAACAATTATTCTACCTATTCCGTGATGAAGGCATCGGTCGTCGAACGATTCAATCGCACGCTAAAGAACGATATGTGGAAGATGTTTACATTAAATGGAAACTATAGATGGATCGACGCGCTGTCACGTCTCGTATCAGATTACAACGCACGAAAGCATCGGACTATAGGTATGAGGCCCATCGACGTCACGCCCGCGATCGCTGACAAACTGTTGACGACGGTGTACAGCCGCGTAAAGATTGCTGCACCCGCACGATTCAGATTGGGTGACCCTGTACGCGTGAGTAAATTTAAGACCGTCTTTGAAAAAGGTTACACACCAAATTGGTCGACGGAGGTGTTTAAAATCGGCAAAGTGCAGAAAACTAATCCCGTGACGTATATACTGGAGGATTCCTGTGGAAAACCCATCGCTGGAGGATTCTATGAACACGAGTTGCAGCGTGTAGCTAATCCCGATGTGTACCTCGTTGAGAAAGTGTTACGGAAAAGGGGAAATGAGGTTTACGTGAAATGGTTGGGACTCAATAAATCACATAATTCGTGGATATGCACGGATAATGTTTTGTAAACATACATTTATTGTAATATCTATGCTGATTACATGTCTTATAAAAATAAATGATGAAATATTTACAATGGTATACATTTATTGTACATGTCTTACAAATAATATGATTTATAAAATATTTAAAATGATATACATTTATTATAATCTAAATTGATAAAATATATCTATGCTGATTACAAATAAAATGAATTTATAAAAAATGAATTTATAAAATATTTTCAATGGTATTTTATAATGTCCCCATGGCAGCGTTTCTGTAGAATCGGGCACAACGTATCGCTTGTCATCGTACGGACTCAGAGCGATTTTCGTTTCGGCTACAGTGTACACCTCATGCAGCTTCGATCTTATACAAGTCTGTTGGCGGGTCATTTCTATCTCATCGTTGAGACACCGCGTGTAATCGTCGAACGCTATCGTTCGCGCTACCACGTTACTCTTTACGCCTTTAGCTTTCTTTGTATCTTTCTTACCGTCTACCCTCAACGCGTACATCTTCGTTCTGAGTCCTACGAATTCCGTCATTATCGCACCATTATTCTCATCTTTCATTAAACCTGGCACTTTTTTATTAACAAGTGGAATATCGTACGCGTTATCTGTCGGATAATCGCTCGTGTCAAATCTATGAATATCACGTTTCATCGTCTCGTACACGTCCTCACACTGGATGTGGTATATAAGGCTATCCGTGTCGGTGTACATAATTTTACATCTGTTGCTATATAAAGGTAACATGTACTCGTGATGAAATTCATACAAACAGATTTTAGATATGTCGAGAATGCACATACCTACGTAGATCGGCTTGTTGAATTTCACCTCGAGTTTGCGCAATTCAACGGCTATCAGATTTTCCGTAAAGATGCTTCGGCTATGGAAATTTGGTTTTGCGATCATTGCCTCCGCGCCGCGTCGTCCTTCCTATTTAGTTATTAATTTTACATCGACGCGATTTCGTACATTTTCCATAGTTTTACCGAATACTGCGTTGTTCATCAATTTATACAAATTTTTCTCAAAATCGTTCTTGGCGAGCGTTCCAAATTGCGTATTTAGTTCAATATAATCGCGGAGCCACGCGGATTGCGCGAATTGTAGTACGCGATGTATATTTGTGACGCGAAGACCCTGACGCGTGCATTGCTGTAGGTTACGATAGTGAATGACGTAACGCTTCTTGCAATATAGAGTCGCCAGAAGTTTTGCCTGCCGCATGCCGGGCGGCTTATCGCGCGTCGGACAGAACGGTAGGTCAG
>NW_011962577.1:0-2847 GCF_000949405.1 Vollenhovia emeryi
CGTGGTGGGAGTATACATGGTGTGCTCAGTTTTTGAGCTTCTCTCTCTAATTATCTATCCTCTCGTTTCTTTCCTGACCGTTCAAAACACTGTTGGCCAACCTCAAGAAATAAAATGTTTCGTTCTGTAAAGTTGTTACAACTGAAGTGGTTGTCTTTGTTGTATGTACATCATTTATATTATCGGTCTCTTTTTACCGAGCATACTGAATTCAATGGTCACGTTCAGCAGAACGTTTATTTTGCAACTGTTGAACATTTTCTGTACTGAGATTGGATTACATTTTTAGAACCAGAGGAATAATCCAATCATAGCACAGAAAATTTCCAACAGTTGCAAAATAAACGTTTTGCTGAACGTGACCAATATAAAAAACGCAGAGAAGACGTCGATATAAATAAAATAATTTTGAAAAGAAAATGTTAAATAAACTTTTTCATCGGATGTAGTGTTATTACAATATATGTATATATGAAGGATGATAAAGGATAATCGCAAAGGAGGATAGTGAAGGATAATGATAATTCACAATTATTGCTTATATATTGTATATATGAAAGAAATTCTTTAATCAAAATAATATTAAATGAGTTACAATTTAGTTGTAAATATATGTGAAATAATAATGAGAAACACGAAAATATGCTTACAATTAAGATACATTTTGGAAGTATGAAATGTTTAGTAATTATTTTTTGTGTCGTTAGAAGTATCGTTTTTTAAATGGATCTTGATGCTTAATGATTTTGTACAAATAATCTTCGGCTCATGCGAGCTACGCGCTGTATGAAATCGGAACAAAATTTAAATTAACTTCTACATATGCATATGATTTATTTACAATTTATGTTGTTAACATTGTTTATTTTCCTTTTTTTGTAGAGCTAGAAATAATTTTTTTCATTTTCTTCTTCTTCTTTCTTTCTTCGTTTTGCGTGTATTGTTTTTTATTAATTTCTCTTATTCGTATGTAAGTTCGAGTTCGCACGAGACATTGTAGCACTTCATCTGGAATGCATGGATAATATTCTGTATTTTCTTTGACAAGTGCAATCACCTTCTGTATTACATAATCCTCTTGAGAGAAATAATCGCCATGAAAATCTTTGAAACATTTTTGGACGATTTTACTTATATGAATTAGTTCATCAGAAGGATACGTCAGATATCCTTTGGAAACACATTGGATCCAATTTACATCCATACCAGTCGGACATGCAATACCAGTCGGTTTCCCCAAATGGGGATATTTTCTTTTGAAACGATGTGCAACATATCCCGCGACATATGTCAAACCCGCTTCTTGTACAATGTCATTTGACGTGCTTTCAGAGTATAATGTGCACAATTCTGTAAAATTTGAGTTTTCAGTTAATACAAATAGGTCATTGTCATTGTCATCATCATCATCTGTGTTTTCTTCCAAATTGTCATCCTTGTTATATGCAAAATCCTCTTGTAACTGTTGCGGTGAAATATTTATAATACTAGAAAATAATTCTTTTGTTAGTATTATTTCTTCCTGTGCATGATCTTCAATTTCCGAATAACTATGATTATTAGATGTATTAAAAATGGTATTGGTGGGTTCACAAATGTTTCGAGATGTTTCACATACTGATGAGCATTTCGGCGTGGACGTTGATGCAACTGGAGGTGACTCTGATGGGGTTTTCGAAACTACTGTTGTTGATGGCATCTCTGACAAATTTAAGGATGATTCGCAAGTGGCGGATGAAGACATACAGGTTGTATCGACATCTTCTTCAGAATTGCGATTGATGGAAAATACTGCATGACTGTGTTTGCCTAGAATATACCATCTCAGGCGATATCTGAATTCATATCCAGACGGATGATCTTTGCAGGAGCCCATAGCTCTTATATAGGCAAAAAAGTTTTCTAGCACATCCTGCTGAAGACGTCTTGTCAAAATATATTGGAATTCTTCCTGATATTTACTTTTAAGATAGTCATACAATCGTCGAAGCGAAGCATTACTAATTAAAATGCCTTTTTGGAAAGGCATCAGTGATTTTCTTTTACCAACTCTCATATTTTGAATATATAAATTCATTAATACTATAATCAGTTCTTGATTGTCAATATTTACTCCGAAGCCGTTCACTCCTGGATGCGCACCATATTTCTGCTGAGAATTATGTACATCGAACCATTTGTTAACAGTTGAAACAAAATCAGAAAATTTTTCGTAATCGGGCACATTTATAAGTCCACATTCACCGGCCCATTTAATCGCCTTTGCCACTGTGTGAGACCAAATTTGTGCCGCTGGTTTAACAGCTTGTCTCATTGAATGACGAGCATCTAATATCCGCTGTGTTAAACGATGTGCGACACGAAGATCATCTGAGTTACACATATCAATAATGGCTTGCATAACTTCAGCTGTGAATGGTTTACTGCAATGTTCAAGTGAAAAGCCTTCATCGATAAACCAATTTCGCAATAGTTTTAACAAATGCGGAACATCAGCAAAAACAAATATTTTGCCATCTTCCAACACAGGATGCTTGAAAGTGTGGTTTTCTGGGGTAATTTGTAATTCTCCCCACACTCCTTTATTCCCCATATCACTGGTAGTTGCTACCACTTCGTATCCCGCATCGTACATACGACGTACAGCCTCTAATAAAATATCTTTTGTCATTGGTTGGTCGAATTTGTAATAAATTGGCTGCTTCCAGTTCCCGAATAAACCACGAGCCATAATCACTTGAACCTTTCCACATGGACCAACCAATTTTTCAATTTTGGAATCGAACTGCACTTCGGGACTCACAGCCATTTCATCGAAAGTGAGAACTGTTATTTTCTCGAACGATG
>NW_011962578.1:0-2847 GCF_000949405.1 Vollenhovia emeryi
AAAAATGCGGTGTCCAATAATGCGGTGTCCAATAATGCTTGTGTCCAATAATGCGGTGTCCAATGATTTCGGTGTCCAATAATGCGTGTCCAATAGTGCGTGTCCAATCGAGCGGTGTCCAATCGTTACGTGTCCAATAGAAGGTCACCCGCGAAAATCGAGAATCGAGAAAACTGACAAAGTATCAGGAGAACATGATTAGCAAAGGGGTGACACTATCTAAAATTCCAAGAAGTGGATTTCCGGGAATTTTCATACTCGAATTGCGAAAATCGAGAATTTTTCTTTTACCTAAATTTTCTCCCATAGTTTTTAAATTATAAAAAGAAATAGTTACGACATATTTTTGACTACCAGGTTTTATCAATTTCGCGGTAACTATTGCTAATTTTGCACAACGGTACATGACTTTTCTTCTCAGTTTAGTCCAATCTACCGTAATTTTTAGTTTGGCTGCAAACTAGTCTAACACCCTGTATAACACCAGAAAAAAAATTGTTACACTGAGCGGCTAGTTTAAGATAATGCTCACCATTGCTAAGAGATCTAACAAATAAATAATTTTGCATGCATGCCAAGTCTTGTCTGTCGCTTCTTGTACGTTCATACATTCATTGTCAGATGTTTTTGTTAATTACACAGTAATTATTGCGATAAATGTTGCGATAATGTAAACTATTGCGATAAATATTACAAAATAATATACACTCACCCGCAAAAAAAGGCCACCACATTTTAGTACAATTTTTTAACATTTTTCAATAGCGATAACTCGGCGAAAAAGTATCGCAGACAAATGATTAAAAAAGCATTTTAAAGCTTGAAATTTCAACTTTGAAATGCTGTCAACAATTTTTTTTAATTCGTTTATCTTCCTTGTTCTATGGTTTAAAAAAGAACACATTGGTTTTTTCTTAAAATTACGTATTTTTGACGCTCTGTGGCTGGATAAAAAAATTTGTCTCGAAAATATCATCTCAAATTTTATAAACTACAACTCTTTGCCTACAAAACGCTTTTTTAAAAATGGTCCTACGATGTTTTTTGACCGAGATATACGATTTTGAAGCTAAACCTGTACTTTTTAGAAATGTTGTCGATACTCGGCGAAAAATCATCGTAGACAATGAGCGACGAGCGATTATCCAATGGGCGTACAGGTTATATGGGAAAGCGTATAGTTTTCCTATGAAGACTGTACGCCGATTGGATAATCGTTCGTCGCTCATCGCTCGTCGCGTTCAGTCTGAATCCAGCCTTACACCTTGTGCCCAGATAGCATTTTGACATCCAATGTATATACATTGCATATACATCAGTGTATATGACTTATCCTATGAACATGCAGTGATACATCAACGACATACATTGGATATCGTAGGTATGTGCAAATGCAACGCGCTGTACATGCAATGTATATCCATGCAATATACATGTGTATATTTGCCGAACATTCTATGTACATGTGTATGTGAAAAACAGACAAGTATACATATGTATATATTTATAATAATTTATAGTTCAACTGATTGACTGTTAGGTACTTACTAATCCAGTATTGAATCAGTACTGTATTTCCACAATCATTACGATAAAAACCAGTAATGGTTTTGGTACAAGATTTTATTGAAAAAAAATAAAAATTTTCAACTAGTTTTTTTTAATAATTTAATATACATATATTCATAATTTCACACATACACACACTCTATCTTTTTAATTCTAATTAAGAAAAATCCATACTATGTTACAATTTTTGGAAACGCTTTGTGGGATTCGAACCTAAGATTTCGGATTACTAGCCTAGTACGCTAACGGTGAGCTAACTATTTATACATGTTTTATCTACCCTACTGTTAGGCTACATATTATTTACATATTATTTTAATGCTGGTGGTCAACAGTAATGGTTACGGAATTGCACATCACTCAATAATAAAATTGTTCAGTAATCATGTTTTCTTTAATATACTCACATATACATGTACATAGAATGTTCGGCAAATATACACATGTATATTGCATGGATGTACATTGCATGTACAGCGCGTTACATTCGCACATATCTCAACACTGATGTATATGCAATGTATATACATTGGATGTCAAAATGCTTTCTGGGTTCCAGCTTACAAACGAACAGATCGACCAGTTTGATGAATTCATAATAAAAATTATTACTATTAATAAAAGGTATATATTATATTTAAAAATATATTTTTTATCATTATTTATTTCTTTTCATTAAATAATTCAATAGCCGGAAAATTACAGGTAGGGATAATAAATAGCTATGGCTATAGCTATAGTTTTACTAGATATGAAATAATGACATTTTTTTTATAATGGAATGGATTGGACACCCACAATTCCCTAATAGAAAAATACTATAGTAACAGCAGTATTTTCGTGCATATCTACCTGCATTAGTTGAACATTCATAGAATGTACAAGAGGTATATTTTATGTATATTCCTCCTATCATTTCGAATGAATATACATACCACATATATCCGTACGATATTCTACGAATATTCATAAATATACAGGGTGTCTGATGCAAAAGTAGCCACTTTGCAAATAGCGGTAGATTGGGTTAAACTAAGGAGAAATATCATGTACCGAGGTACAAAGTAACGATAGTTATCGTAGAATTTATACGTTTGAGCGAATGAGGATGCAGGAGACGGTAGGCCGGACTCGGGAGGCATTTAAGAAAATCGATCGATGAGCGGGAGGTGGAGCGACGCGCGAGATACACCGTGGTGGGAAAAAACCTAGGTGCGGCGGGGAGCGCGGCGCGGGCGGCGAGCGCGGCAGCGAGCGCGAGTGGCGCGGAGCGCGGTG
>NW_011962579.1:0-2848 GCF_000949405.1 Vollenhovia emeryi
ACACACACACACACACACAGGTGTAAATCCGATCGTGCAACCTCCACGCGCTTGAATAATGCAAATGCTGGCGGTACTGTAACTTTCAAGCTTCATAACTCGAAAAATACTTAATAAAAAATACTTTGTTACAGTGTTTTGGAAAGCTCTCGAAGAATGCTGCATGAATGTGCAATAAAAAGTGGAAAGTTCCATTTAAAAAATTGGATGTGACCTTCACGTGACCTTGACAACGCTATTCAAGGTCATACTAATATCACTATCTGATGCATAACATAAAACCCTACAACTTTTGTATATAACATTTTTTTCAAAAATGCTTTGTTTTCGAAAAATTTGACTGGTCCGGGACTTTTTCCCCACCCTGTATGTATGGGTAGGAAGCAGAAGAAAAATGTTAGTGGATGAAAATTTTATTTTATTATACAATTATTAATTTTTTTCGTTCATCACCTCGTTTTAAGGTTTCAGCAATAAGTTCATCTACAGCATAAACTATTAATTTTACACCTTTTTTATTGTACATTCTAACAAGTTCTAAAACTAAATTGTCAATCTGTACCGATGATGCGTCTGTTGACTTGAAGAGCTGCTCTATTTCGGCACGTTTCTTGTTAAATTCCATCCACGTTGAATGGTCTAACGCCATCTTATTTCCACGATTGTCGCCGAGAATGAATTCCGCATAGGATGCATCAGGTACCACGCAGATTCCAACATCCAAGTATTTGTACGCGGTAGATGTCAGGGCGAATCTCCTGCTCATGATACGAGGCATGTATTATAACGAGGTTTATCAGAACTGAAAGAATACATAAAGTAAAATAAATACAAGTAAATCAGGAAAAGTATGAACAAATTTACAATAATTTTAGGGTACTTACGCATCATGCTGTTTCTTGCACGAAACAGTTTCATGTCGAGAAACGGATGGCGTATAACTTCGAGGAACATACGGCATGTAACGCCGATTGCTAAAACTGTTTGAAAAATACAATTAAATGTTGAAAAATGTATGCAATATATATGCAATATATAACTTTACGGTATACTTACGCGTTACACTGTTTCTTGGACGACATATCCAGAGGAATGTAATGATTTATTCTTCTAACACTATTGCAAACACCAGAAAAATCGACTCACTTCGACGGCGACGACTGAAGCTCTGAGGGCGTCTTTACTAGTCCCAGGAAAATTGTTAACTTATCCCACCCTTAATCCTACATCTTCCCACATAGCACAGCGACATCACAGTGATATCAGTGTGATATCTGTTTAAGGATATCCCATATCCCAGAGATATCTTGAGATATCCAAATTACATCAGTGTGATATCGCGGGAATATCCAAATGTCCGCCTTTTATCACATCTCAAGTTAATATCTAAGAGACATCTTTGTGATGTCCCAAAATAATGTTAATGTGACGTAACATGCAATGGGACGTAACAGAGACGTCCTTGCGATATCGTTTTATTCTAAAAAGATATCCCAAATAGCACAAGTCCGTCCTGGACGTCCTTGTGCTATTTGGGTAATAGCGGGGTAGTAAAACATCAGCAGGTTACCTATTAAAAAATCTTAATTTTTTAAAACTAATTTTTAAATTGTGTTAAATTATTAAATCATCAAAAGTATATTTAGGTCATTGAAGTTTTATCCATGATAGAGACAACCTGCTATCGAGTCATATCGGCTCGCCTCTTATACTAATACGGGATGATTTTTCCTTACGAGAAAGGCTAACGCGCTGTCGCCACGTCGCGGCAGTGAGTGGTACTAGTACTGTACTATACTATTCTGAAAATATATGTTCAGGATAAATATCCGAGAGACATCTATATATGATATTACATATAGATGTCTCTCAGATATCTTTGAGAGATCTGTGTATGATATTACATAAAGATATCTCTCAAATATCTTTGAGATATTTGCTACGATATCTCTGAGACATTTGTATAAAGATATCTCTCAGATATCTCTGAGATATCTGTAACTTCATAAGGATATCCTTGTTACGTCAGTGCTATGTGGGTTCCTCCCTCCATCCCAACCACTGCCTTCTGCGTTCTCTCTCTCCCTTCCACGCATATAGAGTAAGATAGAAAAATCTCGCCTGCGTTCTCCCCTCCCACGCTTATATTATAGAATACGATAGAAAAATCTCGCCTGCATTCTCCCCCCTCCCACACTTATAGAATAAGATAGAAAAATCTCGCCTGCGTTCTCTCCCTTCCACTCTCTTAAAAACACATAATTTATTACCCCATTCACCCCTTTTTTGTTCAAGGAAATAAACAAGATTTATTACAACAAAAAATTCATAATTTATTACCCCATTAACCCTTTTTTTGTTCAAGGAAAAAACAAGAGTTATTACAACAAAAATTTATTATTTAAAACTTTTTTGTAACAAAAAACATGATTTATGTATGTTTAAACAATTTTTTTATAATAATAAAAAAATGATTTATGATTGTTAAACAATTTTTTATAATAATAAAAAATGATTTATTATTGTTAAACAATTTTTTTTATCAAAAAAATGATTTATTATTATTTAAACAATTTTTTACATAAAAAAATCATTTATGATTGTTTAAACAATTTTTTACATAAAAATTTGTTTAAACAAATGGTCCAGAACCGGCCCTGTATCACTACTCGCGAATGCGGCGCGGCGCCAGAGCGCGAGCTAACCCCCTCGGAAGCACGCGGCTTTTACATCAATCTCTCGAGGGCCACCTCACCGGTACGCTCCCTGGATCCCACGACGCGGTCCCGGTCGGCACTCCTCTCCGTCGCAGCTCTCTCTCTCTCTCTCTCTCTCTCTCTCTCTCTCT
>NW_011962580.1:0-2848 GCF_000949405.1 Vollenhovia emeryi
TTTGACCAGTGTATATTTTATACATGAAATAGAAAGAAAAAAAAGGAAGACAATAAGAGCCGACGCAGAATGTTAGATGCGGAATACAAAAGTTTAACGTATAATAACATTCATAATCTAACATCCTGCGTCGGCTCTTACTGCCTCTTCCTTTGTCTTTCTACAATATTTGATTGTTTATTATCAAAATACTTAGATTATATTCGTTCTGTATTTTATATATAGTTTGGAGCGCAAAGTATACGAAATTCACACAGAACCACTACTATCCGGTTTGGCCCGAAAGCGACATTTTCCCTAATTAATTGAATTGTTAAATCAATATCATAATGAAATTAGTTGCATTATTAATTATATTGTTAAATTAGTTGTATCGTTGTGATGTAATTTAATAAGGTTTTGTATTGATTTAATAATTTAGTCATGTACCATCATGCTGTTGTACGATTATTACGAATTATATTATAAATTAAAATTTAATTGAATAATCTACACATGCAACGTTCGACCTTTAATTTCTAAAGAATATTTTTATTTAAAACTATCTTCTCTTATTGGATTCATATCGGTTCTGACTTACGCATTGCTGTTTGTCACGTCGTCGGAAACACTTTCCTTCAAATATTTACCGGTCATTGCGATAAACACCACCGCATACCTCAGTAGTCGAATAAAAACGCCAGTCGCAGACTGGAAAAACATCCAGGTTCGAACTCTGGCGAATTCTTTATAGCTGTTTAAATAGGATCGATTGAAGGTCCAAAGTTAGCCCGAAAATGTTATCTGTTTATGGAAAACAATGATGTTGTATAAACAAAACCAGTGTAATTGAAATAAAATAGTTGAAACATCAGAACTAATGAATGAAAAACATCATACAGTTGTCTTAATAATCTGGATATTTGGTTCAATGCTTAAAATTAAAATCCATAGCAAATACAATTGAGTAAATTATTTACGTTTGTGGCAGCCCGTGACGTTAACGTTTAATTCAAGCAACTTTATTATTTTAATTCAACATCATTTTTTGCGTTTTCCAGTCAATTATTTACGTTTTAATGTAATTAATGCGGGCGCTTATCGAGCGTCAAAAGTACGATAACATGAATGAATTCGCATCAGAATGCAACGTAACTTTTCCCGTTATATTTTTAAATTCCGCAATAGGGTCGTCCCGATCAGTCGGATCGTTAGCGTAAACACAATGATGTTGGCACAGGGTGACAACGCGGTAGAAAGCGTGTGGAAAACCACCTAGTCTCTCACGCAATTTTCCATCGTCGCGCATAACAAGACAAGAGTTGTGGAGTGGTTACAGACTTATCCGCGGTGGAAATGTCTCGTGACCGCCCCTCACTGATGGATCGCCGTCTCGGCGTAATTACAAGACAAACATTTCGTGTTATCCTTATCGACGTTTAACGGCACGGCACCTCACGCGAGTCGCGGCCGGCCGATGTCCGTATCTCGCGCAAAATGTCCTCCTCGATCGTTTCGCTGGCCAAACGGCCGGCCAAGCGGCAATGATACGCCTGTCTATGAAATTACGGGCGACCGGCGGCGAAAAAGCAATTTGTCGCGACGGACATCGGTTGATCGATAATTTCTCGTCACGCCTTGATTCGGCGAAATTGACTTGACGACGTGAGATGCATCAATCACTCGCGTGCGCAGGAAGGAGGGGATTAATTAATCTTTTATTCGTGGAACCGGTCAATGATAAACGAGCGAGACATTTATGCGAAGAGAACGGCTAAATAATTCACGTCGATTACGATAATGCGGAGCGAGATGAATTTTACCGTTGAACGGAATGTGTTAACCGGTAATTAGACAAACTGCGTGTTTTAAATGGGGGGGGGGGGGGGACCTTGCGCGAGCGGCGGCAAGGTCGGACTTTTTCCAGATAATACTCTTGTACACAACGGCGATATTAGGTCACTGGCGTTTGTTTTGCAGCGACGATGTCATAAGCGATGATAATGATATGCACGAGTGACGAGGCGGCCCGCGTTTTAAATACACACGTGATTCTATCAGCACAATTAACGCGACGGTATTACTCGTGGAATTACGATATCAACAATCAACTGTGATATTTTATGACGTTCCTCTGACATCGTATAATTAGTAATTGTGACGAATTGAACTTGCGGAGAAAATGTGGCGGGTCTAGGCCAGCCTGTAAGGAGAATAATTACTCGTGAATATAAAAAGAATATTAATTCTCATTTTTTAATTACGGTCTTCTTACTCACGTTGTACATTTAACACGGTCTACACTGGTAGAAAAATATGTAGTATTTGAAACTACAATAATTGCGTAGTAAAATAATTATAATCAGGAATATCATTTTTGTAGTAATTATTACTATAATATTAGTAATAACAACCATATAGACACAGTGAGGCCAATTATTTTAAAAAATTACTATAAAATATTAGCTTTTAACTATTATTCCGATAAAATATCCAGGTAATGAATAGTATATTAGTTAATTATTTTTATATAGTAAATACAATCATAATAATAGTAAATTTAACTACATTTCTATCATCCACCTTGCTAATCACATGGTAAACAAAAGTAAAGTGGTTCGGAATGTCCTCGCTAGAGGGACGCGCGGAATAAGGCTTTCTCGTAAGAAGAAAACCGTATAGGCTATTATAAATACGGATAAGTTTATACATTTGTATGAGATTATTTATCTTTTCTTTGAAAGATGCTTTCTCGTACTATTCTTTATGAGTGCAAAGTGACGTAGCCAATAAACATAGTGAACGCAATGTATATACAGGGTTTGTCAAAAGTGTGGAAACCCCTAAATAATTTTTGTAAAAATAAAAT
>NW_011962581.1:0-2849 GCF_000949405.1 Vollenhovia emeryi
AGCTTAGTGGAGGTGATGTTATTCCATTGGAGAATATTAAAGCTAAATGTTTTAAAATGCCTTATTGGACCTGTGTCTCTAGTAATGAAGTGTGTGATAAGGTAGTAGAACACGAATTTATCGTTGCAGTTATGCAATAATAATAAAGAAAACAATTAATTTTATTACTATAGGTGTACAGGGTGTACCAAAAGTCTGGAAACGGTCGAATATTTCATAAACTATGCATTTTAGAAAAAAATGTTGCAGACGAAAGATGTTTGGTTCTAAGAGCATTTAATTATAGTGTTTTGAAAATCTCTCGAGATAAGCTACAAGAATATTCAATGAAAACTAGGGAGCTCCATTTAAAAATCAAAGTTGAGCTCCATATAACCTTGGCACATTCATTCAAGGTCAATCCAATAACACCATCTTGTGTCCCTCTTCGAACCAAACAACTTTCGTCTGAAACATTTCTTTCTAAAATGCATAGTTTATGAAATATTCGGCCGTTTCCAGACTTTTGGTACATGCTGTATACTATAAATGCTGTATAATATATTTATGTAAATATTTGCTATCGAAAGTGATTGTAAACATCTTTTACGTAAAAATATTGTCATGTCACATCTTCATATTGATCAGCTTGAAGTATTTGAAGGTAACTGTAGTGTAACTGTAAAATTTATACTTATTTTTACATTGTATCTACTGTTGTAATGTAATATGTACATTGCGAACAAATGTTTCATAGGGTAAAGAGGAAGAAAAAATACTATACTTTAGACCTGTATGAAAATATACAATGTAGGAATATTTTAAAGTTATAAAAGTGTCATACTTACTAGTTAATGTTAATCTTCGCAATATATAGTAACACGTTCAGATTATTCCTGTTTATTTTCAGATCCACAAACCGTCCGAAAAGACCATAAAAAAAACCACGTCGATTCGAAACCACTTCGAGCGAAGATAATGTGAAGACTAAAAAACCTAAGCATATTGATGAAGAAAAAGTAAAGAAGAAAATGTCATGTACTTTGCAGGAGATCCGCAGTACTATCGAAAATCTGCCATGTAATTCAAATTCCAATAAGGACTCAAATTGTACAGTTACAAAGGCGTGCATTAGACATGATCAGACCAACCGAAATGTATTTGCTCCATACACATTGACCGAAAATGCATATAATCAAAAACTTCATCGTTTACCATACCATCCAATACCTCTTACTGGAGGGAATGTATGTAATATTGGACAACACACAACAGAAAATTTGGCAGAAAATATGCAGCGACAAACTGTTGACTTCCATTCATTTAATGCGAATAATCCTACAAATATGCCACCACAACAAACTAACCCAGTATTAATGATGAAAATATGCCACCACAACAAACTAACCCAGTATTAATGATGAAAACAGTCTTCATCGTGTATCAACTCATGAACAAAATATGAATATAATGAAGAATTACAACATACAACATAAAAGAGTATCGGAAAATGTAATACTACCATCTATTCAGCCAGATAATATTCTACCTCTGGAGAATGAAATACAGCTGCTACACAATTTACAACCGTGTTACCAGCAACCTGTTACAAATTCAAATCCACCAGTGGAAGAATTGCATTGCATACAAGAATTGGGAAATACGGGGCCAATTGCCCCACTTCAAATTACACCATCACATGAAATACGATTGGAAAATTCATCACTACCAAGAGAAAGAAATGAAATAAAGCAAGTTCTTGAAGTACTTGGCGACTTAGAACGTAAAATACAGTAAGTCGTATATTTTTTTGTGTATTTTCTTTTTTTATATGTATCACAGTTCTCTTAAAAATTTCGAAATTGATTGTTGCCTCTTCCGCGATACTGATTGGTTTTTTCGCTGTGCTTACTTCAGGAGTGGCTGTCATTGCATATTTTAATAGCTGTATGTATCGAGGGGTTAATAGTATAATATTGTTTCAAAAGCTAAATAGTACGCTTGTCTATGATATCTAATCTATTATATTTTTCATTCTTACTGTTTTGAAAAAATGTATACTAGTTTGAGAAAATTAGTCCATGGATAAATATGAAATATTAAACATTAAAACACAACAAATGGGTTGAACTGTTACCGTTGAATATTATGTCTTGGCATTTTTACACATTTAATTAATATATACTTTTGTTTTATAATATTACTAATTGTAATCAATTAATTTTAGAATAACAAATGAATGATTAGATTCAATAGAACGAAAAATCGATTCCAACGTTAATAATGCAATTCCCGTGAAGCCACGAATTCTTCCGTTTTCGACAATAGAAGCGATACAATCGTTTACAAAGGACAACCCCGCCTACGTTGACGTTGTAAGTGCTGAATTAATTTATTTTTAATAGATACTTTTAAGGCTTCTGAGTACTTACTGCAGCCATGTTGGAATCGTGACGTCAGAGGCGAGAAATGACACACTGAGAATTCTTGCGCTTTATATATAATACTAGAACAAAACAAGCGCGCGCTCCGCGCGCGCCATTTACCAACGTTTTTTTCTCTTTATTGTTAAAAAAAGTATAATTCAATAAACAATATACACTGCTCAAAAGAAATATGGCATAGAAAAATTTTATGCAAAAATTGGTCAACTTTGACTGACGGTAACTCCGCGAAAAATCATCGTAAAATTATGTTCTTTTTTTTAAATTAAAGCTTGAAATCTCTACTTTAAGATACTATAGTTATTTTTTAGGTGTGATGCATCCCTACCACTGTAACACCTTAAATGTGAGGGCATGTTTGTTATATTGAAAATTGCAAAGTTTGACGGAGTGCATGGGCTAGGTACATTTTTTTTCGGGGATATT
>NW_011962582.1:0-2850 GCF_000949405.1 Vollenhovia emeryi
AAGGGTGTTAAAAGTAATGTAGTAGCGCGAACAATATCTTTTGATGATTACACACATTGTCTGCGAGACGAGATCGAGATGACGCGTCAGCAGTCGTGTATTCGATCTAAACTGCATCAAGTTTACACTATAGCCGAGACGAAAATCGCTCTGAGTCCGTACGACGACAAATGATACATCGTGCCCGATTCTACAGAAATGCTGCCATGGGGACACTACCGAATACCTTTATAGTATTCATAGTATTGTACATTATAGGATAGTAATAAGTCTATTTTCTTTTATTACAAGTATATGTTTATTCACGTATAAATGATGCAATTGTGTACATATGATATACATGTTTAATAGAATAAATGTTATTGAAACGAATTAAACCACATTGTTCTTGTCTATCCATGAATTGTGCGATCCATCGAATCCCAACCATTTCACATAAACCTTGTCACCCTTCCTGCGCAGTACCTTTTCCACAAGATACACATCTGGGTTAGTGGCACGATGCAACTCGTACTCGTAGAACGCCCCTGCGACGAGTTCTCCGCGATAATCCTCGAGTAGATACGTTACGGGATTGGTGCGTTGTACTGTAACGATCTTAAACACCTCGGTGGTCCAATTTGGCGTATAACCCTTCTCGAATATCGTCTTGTATCTGCTAACGCGTACCGCGTCACCCACTTTGAACCTTGCCGGACCGGCGATTTTTACATGGCTGTACACCGTTTTCAGGAGCCTGTCGGCAACCGCGGGGGTGATGTCGACGGGCCGCATGCCGATGGTGCGATGCTTGCGCGCGTTGTACTCTGTGACGAGTCGCGGCAATAAATCCGTCCACTTGTAATTTCCATTGAGTGTAAACATCTTCCACATGGCGTTCTTCAACGTGCGATTGAACCGCTCGACGACTGACGCTTTCATTATGGAATACGTGGAATAGAGATTGATGTTTTGTTTCTTCAAAAGTCGTTGCACGTAGGTGTTGTAAAATTCCTTCCCCATATCAGTTTGTAGGTCTTTCGGACATCTTTCGCTCTCCCGAATTATCTCGGCGATAGCGTCAGCCATCTCGCTTCCGCCTTTAGTCTTGAGGGGCACGGCCCACGCGTGCTTGCTCAACACATCGATGACAGTAAGTATGTAGTGGTAGCCTCTGTTGAAACGTGAGTACGCCTGCATGCATGTCAACGAGGTCGGCTTGCCACAGATCATCGTATCCTCGAACTATGACGTGTCTCCGGGGAAAATTCTTTCTCGCCGGAGCATGCAGCTCCTCGACGAGTCTTCGCTTCTCGGAATCGTTACGTCCACTCGATTTTGACGGTCTCATGTCTCGATGGTGTGATCGTTGGCGTAATGGTATGCACGAAAAGAGTATTGTGCGATATATATTTTCTAACAGCTCCGAAATACAGACCCGTTTCCGAAATACAGACCCGTTTTCCGAAATACAGACCCGTTACCGAAATAGAGACCTGTTTTCCGACATACTGACCCGTTTTCGAAATACAGACCCGTTTACAGACCGTTTTCCAAAATACAGACCTGTTTCCGATTCGCTGATACTCGACTTAATTTACAATAAAACCAGTCTCACGAAGTTCCACGATAATGGACAGCATCTCGTTGTCATGCGCGTTGTGACCGGCTCTCTGCGAAGCGTCGAGCAATCGTAAGCGGTCCACAAGCTCATTGGAATCATCCCAGTGCACGTAATCAATCGCATTGTTGTTTAGCATCATAGCGCGAGGTAATCCTTTTCCAGATTTCGTCTTGGACCGGGTCTTTATTCCATCGTCCGGCACTAACGGTGCGATTATATGGTTGTACTTGTACCCCCTAGTACCAAGTTTTTGACCTTTCACGCTGTAATTGCGCTTGTGCACATTTGTTGCCAGAAGTATACTCTTGTACTTTTGTAGATTCTCCGTCGTGTACTTTTCATCGTCGGGAAGTCTCTTGAAAATCAGCTCGTAAAGACCGGGTGTACCTTTGTATCGCACGCCATCGAGAATTATATTATCATCGCTGTCCACGTCGAACCGTTTACTACCGAGCCTCATTCCATTCTTGTCGAGATGAACGCCATACGTAAAATCTATATCACTCTTTGTACCGCTCCTTTTGGTATGCGGTCCGCGTAGAACTGTCTCGATATATTATTGGCTCAGCGGACCCAGGTGCGTCTGCAACGCTGCTTAACCCTGTCGCGTTTGTATCTCGCGTTGAACGGCTGTCGGTAGCGAATCCTCCGTGGTTTGGAAAACATCTTCGGATTCAAAAGGTTCGTCGATCTGTGTGGCCACCGCCTCCACCGTCGCTAGATGTATGGCGCGCGGTGTGGATGTTATCAACGATGCTTCCAGTGTATTCGATGCTTCGTATGATTTATACTGTTTTGACTCGATCGGTGAGTGAACTGGTGAGACTCGACGTTTTTTTTACATTTTTCAGTATCGCATCCTTTTCACGCTTACGACCGTACAACGTTTTAATCTCTACGTCATCGATTGGTTCGTCTTTAATCGCGCGCACCCCGCTGGAGTTGTCAACGATTTTTTGCAAGGGCTCAATGATTGGCTTAAAATGAGTCTTCACAGCAATATCATCCTCGATGTTATTGGTCTTCAAAGCGCGATATTTCTTGCGAATTGATTCACTCGTTTTTTTAATCTCTCTCGCAATCTTTTCACGCTTGTTAATATCATCGCTCCCAGCCATGCTGACCGCTCGCTTTTCACTCAACGGAATACAGGCAACGATTAACCGTTTTGCGGTATAGCAAACATGTTAAATCCCTTTCTGTATCGTCCATTTTTGAGCGCGCTGTCCTTGTCTATCACTAGGGAA
>NW_011962583.1:0-2850 GCF_000949405.1 Vollenhovia emeryi
GACAAAAGCAATTCACGCTCGCTCAAAGCTATCCGCGAACGCATAATTGTCGTTCCACAAAGCAATGTAATCAAATATACACATATACTTTATAAGTAACAGTAGCAGTTCACGCTCACTAAAAGCTAACCGCGAACGCATATTGTTATTATTTGTCTTACTGAGGTGCAACTTTATTAATTGCAACAAATAATTATGTTTTTTCTGATAAAACATAAAAATATATAATAAAATATAATATATTAAAATAAAACAAATATGAGAATTACAATAATAATAATCGTATAATCTAGTTTTACTTAGAGTATATAATAATGTGTGGATATGCATTATAATTATTATTTAAGACTTTAGTCTTCATGGCTTCCGGATGGTTGCCGCGTCCGTTTGCAGTGTGGTGCCGACGTTTCGCAGGCGTTGCAGTCTGCTTCATCAGGGCTGGGAGACTCTGATACTGATTGTGAGCTCCCTCGCGTTGCGCTCGTCCTTTTATACTCGTTCTTGGGGGGAAGGGAGGGGGTAGTCGGGGGGGGCGTGGTCAGAGGGAGGGGAGTCAGCCAATCCCGGCTGACGGAGGGGAGTCAGAGGGAGGGGAGTCAGCCAATCCCGGCTGACGGTTTTTTTAAATTATTTAAGACTGTTTCAGCGTCTTTACAATCGTCATACATTACTCATTTATTATTTCTTCGTAGACATATTGCAGTGTAATGTCCAATCTGTCTAATATCCGTGGACTGTCTTTCTATCTCCGGTGCTTTAAAATTGACCACTCCAACTAAACTATATGTATGTTCCAGATATGATAAATTTAACTCTGTTGGAAGTTTTTCCAATGAAATATGCTCATCTGTATTTTCTGAATATGGTTCAAATATTATAAAATCACCTGTAAAATTAATCGTATATGATTAATATGTGAAAATTGATGTATAATACAATACAATAAAAGTAAAACAATTAATAACATACCTATATATGAAATCATGGTTGTCTCTAAACCATTACAATCTTTTTGACAGCAAGGTCGTGTTCCTTCAATAGTGATTTCATTTTCTATCTGATCAAATTCCTTTTGTTCTAGTAATTCAAGTCGGACTTGAACTAGTGGTAATATTTTTTCTCTCTTTGGACAACCTTTGCTGCAACTGGATATTTCCTTTAATGATGGGTATCTTCTAAATAATTCTCTACATGTAAAAGCAACATTAGCTTCACAATTAATTATCATACAATTCTTATGTGTAGTTGAGCCTGCAAATATCTCACGTAATATCAATGCACGAAGTCTATTATAGAAGATTTTTTAATACCATGTGTTACTACATCAAGAACAAGTTTAAAAAACATATTGCTGTTTTCTTTATGTATTAAATCTTTAATATATTTTTTATCAAAATAAGCCGAAATGAAAAGCTGCAATATGCTATCAAACGCACAGGTGTTTGTAAAAGAAATCTTTTGCTTTCCTATTTGTACAGATCTTATAGTAATATTACTACCATTTTTTATAATTGGAATTTTTTGTAACTTATCCAATAAAAAGTCCTGTTCCAGGTTGCCTCGCTGAAGGTATCTACCTTTGGATGAAGTTCCACACACAAGTCCTCTCCAATCTTCTACTTCTCTTGTTGCTAGTATTTCATTTACGTCGTCAGATATATTGCAACTTTTACATACCCGTTTCTGGCCATATCCTTCTTCTCCAATTGGAATGGAACAAGCATCAATTGCATGTACTGCTTTCTTACATGTATAACATGTATACGCACCAGTAGGCTTATCTCCATTCGCGCAAACAGAGGTAATTTTACTAGTATTATCAGTTCTTACAAGTCTGTTGACAACAGTAGATTCCTCTGTTATTTGTTCCATGCTTCTATTACATTCCATTATTTCTAAATGTTCATCCTGAGATGCTGCATTTGTTAATTTTACACGACCACTGAGAAATTTAAGATGTTTAGATACAAATAAATCTGCGCGCACCGGTGTTGTTTCATTTTTTAAAAATATGTTCTTTATAATATTAAATTCTCCTTCGACGGACGCGCTGCTTGCCGGAATCCTTCCGAATCCAAATTTATCACGGCAAACGCATGACCATAAAGGCAAATATCTGGCATCTGCTATTAATTTATCAGCAATTGCTGGCAAGTGATGAGCATTTTCTCGATCGCCTTCATTGTTAATAATTTTTTCTTTTACTTTTTCATCTATAGACTTAGCCCATTGATGCCATCCACTTGTTACATCGTCGCCATCTTCACTCTCATTAACAGAATTCGAATCTTCTGTTTCTAAAATCTCTGTTTCTGTAGTTGACATAAGTAAATGTTTTATTTTCATTTTATGTTTCTCAAATAGTGTTGCTTCATTTCTTGTTGTATTACCTTCTGTTTCGCTTCTAGCAATTATCAGTATAGAAGTAAAAATTTCCTCAGCCATATCTATAGTACGACACAGAATTAATTGTCCCAACAAAGATAAGTAGAATTTTTTAATTCTAGGTCTTACAATTTTTTAAAAATTGCTATATTTTTTAATGAAATGAGCTACATCAATTCGTATATAACACATTGGTAATGTACCATCTTTACATGCATCAGAATAGCTCTCCATTGTTAAATATCCAGAAAAACAACGAATAGCTGCTATTAAAAGTGCTCTTGAAAAATCACAAACAACTTCTCGTGGACGAGATGCACCTAATCGAATCCATTCTGCTAGCCAAAATTGAATAGCATTAGTATTATGACTTTCTGATAGCATTTGACAAACTGGGAGAAGTCCATTATTTTTGCAATTGATAACACATTATATAGAATAATTATATAGAAAAAAGAGCGAAAT
>NW_011962584.1:0-2852 GCF_000949405.1 Vollenhovia emeryi
GGCGGGCGCGCATCCCGCGCAGCCATCCCGGCGGACATCTTCGCACCGGCGAGTCTTCCCGGCGGGCGCGCATTCCGCGCAGCTATCCCGGCGGACATCTCCGCGCCGGCGAGTCATCCCGGCGGGTGCGCATCCCGCGCAGCCACCCCGGCGGACATCTTCGCGCCAGTGAGTCATCCCGGCGGGCGCGCATCCCGCGCAGCCACCCCGGCGGACATCTTTGCGCCAGTGAGTCATCCCGGCGGGCGCGCATCCCGCGCAGCCATCCCGGCGGACATCTTCGCACCAGCGAGCCATACCGGCAGCGCACGGGACTATCCCGTCGCGTCGAGGACCATAACTTCGGGACGCGTAGCGCATACAGCCCCCGGCGCGCACGCAACGCAGGCATCAAGGCACGCCCCTGGCAGCGCATCCAGCCGACACCGCCGGCCGGCGGAACGCAGGACAGTGCAGTTTGCCTCCTCTCGCCGACGTCTCGAGTCCCGGGCTCTACCTCCTGCGAGGGACGACGCCGCTTCCAGAACTTCGAGAGCGTTGAGGCATATGCTTTGCCTCGTCCTGGTATTTCTCCTCAGTTTCTTTTCTTTCTTCTCATTTTTTCTCGGTTCGCGGTACGCGTCACATAGCTTAAATATGACGGAAGAAGACGCGCGCGTAGAATCGTATCGGGTGCCTAAGATTCCGCCCTTCTGGCGACAGGCCCCGGAAGATTGGTCTTTGCGTGTTGAAGCGTCGTTTAGAAACACGAATATAACCGTCGATAGTACTAAAGTCGATCACCTTATCGTTAGCCTCGATCCCGAGGTCATCTCGCATATCCGAGATTTGATTACGGCGGAACCACCGCCCGATAACCTGTACAAAGCGCTCAGAGACAGGATTCTCGCGACGTTCGCGGTCTCACCGGAGGCCCGATTACGGCAATTGCTGAAGGGTCAGGTTCTGGGAGATCGGAGGCCCTCTCACTTATTAAGTCAGATGAATCAGCTCAACGGTGGGCAATGCAGTCCTGCCGTATTAAGATCTCTCTTTATTGAGTTGTTACCCGACACGCATAAAGCCATTTTGGTTGCAACTAACGAACCTGATCTGCAAAAATTAGCAGAAATCGCGGATAAACTCGCGGATATCAACGGTCCCAGTTCCGCAGTCGCCTTGGTCGCGCCGAAAGAATCCAAAGGCACTCGTCCTAAAGCTTCTTTGAGCGCTGACGAGCGGATCGATAAACTTACTAAGCAGATCCAGTCTCTGAGCACTTCGGTCGCGAAATTGCGCCGTGACCGTTCAACATCCCGTAAGCGTATTAACACTAAGCATGGTGATGAGGCAGATAAGCCCGACGTTAAGGCAGGCTACTGTTTCATTCACCGTAAGTACGGGAAGAAAGCCACGTCCTGCCGCATGCCTTGCTCGTGGAAAGATGACGCGGCGGAAAACTAATTCGCTCTCCCCGCGAAGAGACGGTCGGGAATACCGGGCACAGTCAAAGCCGTCTTCACATGTATGACCAGATCACTGGTCAACGGTTTTTGATAGACACGGGCGCGGAGATCTCTCTCCTCCCAGCGTCCTTACGCGATAAGAAAACGCTCTCAGAACTTAAACTTTTTGCAGCGAACAATACTTTGATAGATACGTTCGGCGAGCGTCGTCTTACTTTAGATCTAGGCTTGCGGCGTCCCATAACATGGACTTTTCGCGTAGCGAATGTGCTTTTCGCAATCCTCGGTGCAGACGTGTTGACACATTACAAATTGATTGTCAACCTGCACAAACGTCGTCTAGTGGACAACGTGACTTCCTTATCATCGTCCGGACAAATTTTAGCGGTTCCGGAAATTAAAATATCGATAATCAGTAACGACAATAAATTTGCGGACATCTTGTCGGGTTTCCCCGAGGTTACCGGTCGCGGTCAGGCACTTTCACCTGCCGCATGTGCTGTCGAACATCACATTTCGACTAACGGTCCTCCCGTCGCGGAAAGGCCACGCCGGCTACCCCCCGATAAGTTGAAGGCAGCGAAGGCTGAAATTATGAGGCTGTCTGAATTAGGCATCTGTAGGCCGTCCAGCAGTCCTTGGGCTAGTTCAATCCACCTCGTCCGCAAAGGTAACGGCGATTGGCGGTTGTGCGGTGATTACCGTCGCTTAAATGCCGTCACGATACCGGATAAATATCCGATACCGTACTTGCACGACTTTACCTCAAATTTATTAGGTAAGTCGATCTTTACCTCCCTTGATCTCTTCAAGGCCTACCACCAGATTCCTATGGCAAAAGCGGACATACCAAAGACGGCCGTCATAACGCCGTTCGGGTTGTTCGAATTCGTCTCCATGACATTCGGTCTGCGGAATGCCGCTCAGACCTTTCAGCGGTATATTCATTACGCCTTACGGGATCTCAACTTTGCATTTGCTTATATAGATGATATTCTTATCGCGTCCTCTTCTATGGAGGAGCATAGGAAACATCTAAGCATTGTCTTCCAAAAACTCAAGGAATTCGGGTTAGTCTTTAACCCATCCAAATGCGTGTTCGGTGTAGAGGAGTTGACTTTCCTCGGTCATCGCGTAAATAAATTCGGTCTTAAACCCTCTCCGGACAAAGTGGCTGCTATTCGGGATATCCCGAAGCCAAAGACCGTAGCGGAACTACGTCGTTTTTTAGGCGCGCTGAATTTTTATAGGCGCAGCCTTCGACATGCCGCTCGCGTTCAAGCCCCGCTACACGCATATTTAACTGACTCGCGTAAAAATGATAAACGCGAAATACAATGGACGCTCGAGGCCGAAACCGCGTTCGACAAGGCCAAAAACGACCTTGCTAATGCCACGTTACTAGCA
>NW_011962585.1:0-2852 GCF_000949405.1 Vollenhovia emeryi
ACCCAGCCGGCGGGCATGCCCCCACTCCAATCATCGCCCCACCACGTTTAAAACTATTTAGTTTAATTGGCGCTATTTGATGATATCATTACTTTTGTAGAGAAGATAGTTTTGTAGTGAGGATATTTTTGTAGAGATGCAAAAAAGATGGAGTAACAAAATATGTATATTCGGTCGTTGGAGCTTATACTTGGCGCTTTTTTACCTTTTTTTAAAAAGGTAAGTTTTTTAGGTGTATAATTTTACCTGAATAGCAACGATCCCAACAAATGCGTTTAATGCGTCTTTGTACACTTTTTCGTCTGTTGTTGTCAAAATATTCGTGACGCTTATACCATATGGTTTTAAAGCAACGTCGCACATTCTTATGGCATTTGCAAAGACATGCAATTTTAATAAGTTTTGACCTGATATTGATAAAAAAAATTATATCGTCTATTATTTAAATACCACCGTAAAGGACGGAATGTTAAACATATTCTTAACTAAATATATTAAAAATATATACCCATTCCTGGCCATTGCGAGCCTAAAGCAGAAAATATAAACCAAACAGGTCTCTTCACATTTTCACAATTTTGAATTTCCTTTATTGAATCTTGTCGCAAAGTATTCAATATGGTAAATCCTCTCCATGAGTGACCGTCTATATTATCCGCATGAATATCATGCAGTAAACGGATATATTCTATATTTATTGGATGATTAGCAGCCTAAGGTCAAAAATATTTTAAAACAAAATGTATTATATAATATTGAATTAGTCAAAATGACATTAAAATTACTTTTGAAATGTTTACTAACATCGTTTAAAAACAAGTTTACTGAGTCTTCAGTGCATCCAGATAATAATACAAGTCTTGGCAAGTCATCATTAGGCGCATTATTGTCAAGTTTTTGTTTGGGGTTCCACTTTACTAACATGTGAGCATTAGCTCCCCCGAAACCGAAAGAACTAATACCTATGTAACCATTTTTAAGTGGCATTGGATTTGTAACGACACAGATAGCTCCATTTTTTATGCAGTCTATATTATCTCGTGGTGATGTGTAATTGATATGTGGTGGAACAATACCGGTTTCGAATGCAATTATTACCTTTAAAAACAATAAAATACAATTAATAAAATACAATTAATAAATTAATTACAAATTAATTTATTATTATTTAATTAAGTTAAATTTGAAACATAATGAATAAATGCGTAAACCATTTATTTTACCTTAGCAAGCTGAGTAAAACCACTTGCACTTTCAGCATGACCAAGATTGGATTTTACGGAGCCAATCATTAAAGGAGTTTCTCTATTCTTGCAAAAAACCTTATGAAGAGCCTTGACTTCCTCAGGATCGCCGACTTTGGTACCAGTACCATGTGCTTCAATGTAATCCACGCAAGATGTCGGTATTCCGCACTCATCATAAAATTCAGATAGCAAAGTAGTTTGCATCTGGGACGACGGATATGTTACTCCTTCTTCTTTATAACCATCGCAGTTTGTTTTAATATGCGGAATTATAGCGTAAATCCTTTTCGCATTCTTTGCTTTTTGAAGATATATCACTGACACCGTTTCGCTGCGTACATAACCGTTTGCAGCTTTATCGAAAGGTCTGGATTCACCACTGGGTGACAAAACACCTGAAAAACAAATGTAAAAATAAAACAAGGATATAGATTTTTGGCAAATTCTAATTAGAGAAATTTATTGCGAGAAATATTATCTCCGCCAGGGTTTGAACTGGACCTCCCTACACTCTAAGCGAGCGTCTCACCAATTCGACCACTGACATGCCTCAGTGTGTAGGGTGGTCCAGGTTCAAACCCTGGCTGAGGTAATATATTTCTCGCAATAAATTTCTATAATTAAAATTTGCTAGTCGTATCGTTTATTAATTTTCCTACATTGGTTAATTATTTACTAGCATTACAAATGTTTTTAATGAAATTACATAGTCTGTTAAATTTTATTTATTATTTTAAAAGAGATATATACACTGGTCAAAAAAATTAACGCAACAAGAAATTTACATCAAAATTTGGCGAATTTCAAATAAGCGTAACTTCGCGAAAACTGGTAGAATTGAAAAGTTTTTTTTTTCATTTTATAGGGCAAAGCCTCTGCTTTAAGAAGCTCTTATTGGAATTTGCATTCACTCTTCCCATTTCCCGGAACTTTCTCAAAATCATGACCATGTTTTTCTCTAAAAAATTGCACACTTTGACGCACTGTGCGGAGTGTAGTAATTTTTCTTCGCCAGTTCTGCTTACGGTATCAAAAAGTGGATACTTGTCTTTTCAATTTAAAAAAAAAGAAGTTCCTACGATTTTTTTTCGCCAAATCACAGCTCATTGAAATAACCCTTGTGTTTTCGACATTACCGACGATATCCGTTAAAAATCATCGTAGCAAGATCGTTTTTTTTTTTAATTAAAGCTTGCACTCTCAGCTTCAAAACTAGTCACCAGATTTTTCCTCGAATGCATCTGCGCTGCTGTAGCTTTTAAAATGTAAGGACATGTTTTTACCTAAAAACTAACCAACTTTGGCCAGGTGCCCGGGCGTAGGAAATTTTTCCTCGCTAATTCTGCTCGAAGTATCAAAAAGTGTGTACTTTTCCCTTCAATTTAAAACAAAGAAGAAGTTACTGCGATTTTTTTCGACAAGTTACAGCTTTTTGAAGTAACCCTTGTATTTTCGTTCATTACCGTCGACATCAGCGTAACCCAATGTGCACGTGGAGGTTGCCGTTCGGATTTTGCACATCGTGTGGTCCTACAAGTCACGCAGCCTTCTTCCCATCATATCCCAGTATGTTCGATATGAATACTCCACTGGCCCTCTTCAGTG
>NW_011962586.1:0-2853 GCF_000949405.1 Vollenhovia emeryi
CGCAACACCCTCTCCCGTTATGCGAAACTGAACTGTGCGAAAGTGAACTGTGCGAAACTGACATGTGCGAAACTGATCTGTGCGACACTGAACTGTACGACACTGACCCAGATAACATTGCGTGCAAAAGCAAAACAGTGCAATCCAACTGTTGCCGTCTTGTTGCCATAATAATGGCAAAAATATTTGTTGGATTAAACTTTTGCTTGCATGTTGTCAGCAAATTGCCGACATATATTAACAATAATATTTGTAGCAAAAATATTAGCAAATGTTGTTCGCATATTGCCAGCAAATTGCCGATGTGTATTGGCAACAATGTTTGCGGCAAAAATGTTGGGTATATGTTTCAGCAACATGTCGGCAACTGATTGTTGTACTTTAAAATATATATTATTATAATTATAAAAGAGATTTTCTTTTGTAAATACTAAAAAATAGATAATTTTTAAAAATGTGTGCTGAAAAAGTATTCGAGACTGTAAGTCTAGTTTGTCTCAAATTTTCTATTTCTAAAAAATGTCCCAGACAGCACCCAATATTTATGATAAATAATTATATTTTTATTTATTTTAAAAAAATATATAAATATTTTACATACATGAAGGAAAAAAAATAAAATCTTTATTCAGCATATTATTAAAATATGGACTAAATAGTTTATACAATATTTATGGTAAATAAAAAATGAAGATTTATAGTAATATTTTGTAAATATTCAAAGTCCGTACGCGGTGTGTTGCTTTCGCAATCGGTACCTCCGACTCTCCGGCGCGATTCGAGCCGCACTACCGTGTCTCGTGATATTAATACTTGTATATTAATAGTTATTTTGCTCCATTTTTACATATTTTTTTCAATTTTAGGCTCCACCTCATAGTGGATCGACGTATTATAATTATAAAAAGAGTCACAGCATTGTACTTTTAGCACTTGCAGATGCCAATTGTTGCTTTACAGTCGTAGATATTGGTGCTGAAGGTAGACAAAGCGATGGAGGAATATTCCACAACAGCAGACTTAAGCATCAATTAGAAAATAACCATTTAAAGTTACCGAAAGCAAGATTAATTTCAGAAAATGGTCCAACATTACCGTATGTCATAGTAGGAGATGAAGCTTTTGCTTTAACTTTGTTTATGTTACGTCCATATCCTCGAGCATATAATTTAAATATAAAAAAAAAGGTATTTAATTACCGTTTAAGTCGTGCTCGCAGAGTTATTGAATGCACTTTCGGTATTTTGGTATCGAGATGGAGAATCTATCGAAGGCCTATTGCAACAAATGTTAAACATGCGATTTTAATTGTTCAAGCAACAGTCTGTTTACATAATTTCTTAATGAAAAGAGATCTAAATCTTCCTATAAAAAACAGATTATATTCTGTAAAAATTCCTGTACAAGATATAAGGTCTTGTCAAGCATTACGTAGTTTTGAAAATGTAGAAAATAATACATTTCGTGGGAGTACTGTTAGAGATCTATTTACGGAATATTTTAATACATCAGGATCTATAAAACAACAGTGGACAAAAGCTTATACAAATGATTTTTAAATAAATCTTTGTTTCAAAAATGAATATTTGTTCTTGAACATTTATTACTTGAACTCATAAATATTTTATTATGTATACACACATGTATAAACTGTTTTTTAATATAGCAGTCTTAATATAATTATCACAGTTTTATTTAGCACAATTATATTATAATTTCTCACTTTTTTATCACAATGTCTTACTTTTATCACATTATATCTTAATTAATAAACAATACTTATAATATTTTTATTTCTAAGAAAGTCCTTCATGAATTTTTCTCAAACTTAAACGCTTAGGAGGAATTATTTTTTCCTTAAGGCTGCTAGATATTATTTAACTTATATTCAAATTATGGTATAAAAATAAATATACACTGCTCAAAAGAAATATGGCATAGAAAAATTTTATGCAAAAATTGGTCAACTTTGACTGACGGTAACTCCGTGAAAAATTATCGTAAAATTATGTTCTTTTTTTTAAATTAAAGCTTGAAATCTCTACTTTAAGATGCTGTATTTATTTTTTAGGTGCGATGCATCCCTACCACTGTAACACCTTAAATGTGAGGGCATGTTTGTTATATTAAAAATTGCAAAGTTTGACGGAGTGCATGGGCTAGGTACATTTTTTTTCGGGGATACTGTTTGCAGGAACATAAAGTACAAACCTTCCTCTTCAATTTAAAAAAAAACGAGTCGCTACCATTTTTTTTCGCAAGGATACAGTACTTTAAAGTAACCCTTGCATATTGGCATATACCGCCGGTATTGGCATTACCCGATGTGCACCACGGGGTGGTTGCCGGTCGGATTTTGCACATCATATGGCCCTGAAAAGAGCCGTTTGTTTGTGTGTGTGTGCGCGTGTGCGTGTGTGTGTGTAGAATGACTCATTTTCGGGGTGCTTGATTAAAGTGAGTCCCCTTGCCTCTCACTTGTGTGTGTGTGTGTGTATGTGTTGAAATTTAAAAACGCGTGTTTCCTCCGCGTTGTTCAATTACTGCTTGCAGTCGATTCCTCATGTTAATGCAAGTCCCAATTTCTTCCTGTGGAATGTCATTCCAGATTTGAATTACGACTTGTGACAAGTCTTGGAGATTGACAGGTTGTCTTGCTAAATTTTTCAACCTACGACCCATTATGTCCCATACGTATTCCATACGTGTTCCACAGGAAGAAATTAGGGCTTGCATTAACATGAGGAATCGACTGCAAGCAGTAATTGAACAACGCGGAGGAAACACGCGTTTTCTAAATTTTAACACACACACACACAAGTGAGAGGCAAGGGGACTCACTTTAATCAAGCA
>NW_011962587.1:0-2855 GCF_000949405.1 Vollenhovia emeryi
ATTTAGTTTAGTTGGTGCCATTTGATGATATCATTACTTTTGTGGAGAAGATAGTTCTGTAGTGAAGATATTTTTGTAGAGATGCAAAAAAGATAGTACGATTCGACACGAGCGATTATCCTGTAGATAACGCATACGGTATACCCAGGGATAGGAAAGTTACTTTTTAAAAGTAGCTAGTTACCGTTACTCGTTACAGAATGAAAAAAGTAACTAGTTACCGTTACTCGTTACCGAATAAAAAAAGTAACTAGTTACCGTTACCATTATTTCAAAAGTAACGATTCGTTCCTTTTTTCGTTACTTATAATGCCAAAACGAGATAAGAGATAAGACTAAATAAGAAATAAATTTGTTCTTAAAATACAACTACAAGGATTATTATAGGATTTTGATTATAGAATTGTTCAGATAAGATTATCGAATTTACAAAATTATGTTAATTTTTTATTGATATTTTTTATTAACTTTTAATAAAAGTTGATGTTTCATTAAATTATCATTAAGGCGACCTCTAAACGGTGATAATACAGAATTAGCGATACTAAATAATCTTTCAACTGATGCACTGCTTGGTAAAGCCGTATTAAACTTAATAAATAACGTTTTTAATTTCGGAAAATCTTGTAATAGTTTAACATCAGATCTTTTTGATTTTAAAAATCGTTGCAGTTCTTCTTCTTCTGACTCCAGAGTTGTTGATTGCCGATGAAAAATAAAAAAATCGTCGTATTCATCATTATTCGAATTTGGAGAATTTTCACGTGAACGAATGCCTAACAACTCTTGTAAATAGCTTTCGGCTACTTTTTTTTTCTCTCCACTTAACCAGTTTGTTTTAAATTTAGGATGTAGACAACTTGCGATTATTAATTCCTTCTTTTCAAATGTTGTAGAAAATCTAAAATTTTAAATATTATAACATAAATTTTTATACTTTTATTGTTTTTATACAATGTAAGCACTGTATTTTTTAAGTCTTTAATTTATAAATGAATTAACATATTTGATTTACCTTTGATTTAAACCTTGCTGAATGGCAGTAACTAATGATTGGCAATCCGTCAACTTATTTGAAATATTTTCCAGTTTTTCTTGTAAGCTGCTCAAAACAGGTAACAAATATCCCATATACATCCCTACTTCACTTTGTAAGATGTCTAGTGCCTTTGCCAAAGGTTCCATTGCCTAAGAATCCAAAAAAATATGATAAATGCATTTTTAATTTTTTATTGTTTATACATACAGTATATAATTTATTTTTCAAGTTTGGAAAATTATATATGTGCATGTAATTTACCTGACAATATTCATCTAAAAATTTTACTTCGTCATCTGTTAATCTCTGTAAGTTACAATAATCTAAACATTGATTTATTTTTTCTGAGCCGTTTTTTAAAAGAGTGACTAGTTGATATACGGAATCAAAAGTTGAATTCCATCTGTTATAACAACAAATAAATAAATAAGTTTTGCTTTGATATGATACAAATGCGTGTGTGTGAGAATAATATATGCATATTAAAAAATATGTATTAAGATATTTATTAAATTAAAATAAATACAAATAAATGAAAAATAATAATAAAAATCTTTTTACCTAGTGACAACGGGGGTTTTTAAATAAATGCCACAAATTTCTTTTATTTTATCTGCCACTTGAGTGGACTGATTTTGTTTGTTCCATAATTTAAATAATTTTGAAAATGTTAGCCTGTACTTCTTTTTATATAAGGCATTATTATTCAAAGCTTTTTCAGAATCTTTGGCTGCAACAAGATTAAGCATGTGACTAACACACCTATGGTGTGGCGGAAGAGTAATGGAATCTTCTTCGTCAAAATCTCTTATTTCATCCGTGATTAACAAATCACTTAAATTATGGACTTCTATGTTAGTCTCCTCATTATTTTCTTCTTTTTCAAATTCTCTAACAAATTTAAAAAATTTTATTTATAAAAAATTAAATGCTCTTTTAAATTTAATTATGTATACAGGGTGTTACGGATAAGGTGTCTATCTGCTCGAATACAGGTAGAGCGGGTTAAATTGAAAAGAAAAGTTATGTACCATTGTGAAAAATCTCCAATAGTTATCGAGTAATTAATTAAAACGTCTAAGCGAATATGCACGAGAAAAGTGGTAGGCCAGACTCGGCGGATATTGAATGGCTTATTTGTTTAATCTCGTAGCGGTGAGGGACGAGTGAGTAGTCGCTCCACCTCCCGCCCACCGTTGCTACGAAACTAAACAAATAAGGCATTTAACGTGCTTACCGAGTCCGGCCTACTGCTTCGTGCGTTCATTTGCCCAGACGTTTTTATTTGTCACTCGAAAACTATTACAAATTTTACAAAATGGTACATAACTTTCCTTTTCAGTTTAACCCGCTCTACCTGTATACGAGCGGATGGACACCTTATCCGTAACATCCTGTATAAAAATTATATAAAAATTACACACATATACAGGGTGGGCCATTTTAATTTATACAGTCGATTTTTTAAAAACTAAAAGAGATATGAAAAAATGTTTCAGACAAAAGTTGTATGGTTTCGAGGGGGACATAAGATGGTACCATTGGTTTGACCTTGAAGAATTATTTGAAGTTACATAAAGGTCACACCAATTTTTTTAAATGGCATCCCCTATTTTTTATTACATATTCTTGTAGCTAACCTCGAGAGCTTTCCAAAACACTATAATAAAGTATTTTTTTATTAAGAACTTCTTGAGTTATTAAGGTTTGAAAGTTCCAATATTTTGACGTAAATTACAAAGTATCTCGTAAAATATTCATTTTTTTATCATCTTACCTTAATACTTTTTTGAACAGAATAATGATACAAATCACC
>NW_011962588.1:0-2855 GCF_000949405.1 Vollenhovia emeryi
GGTCGTCCATATCGAATCTGACACCCTGTATATATATATAATATTAATTAGCATTTTGTAAACATTGCTCAACTTTTAATTTTAATAAAGAGAGTACTATTTTAAACTTTAATTTTTACAGTTGGTGTGAAATCGACAGTCACAAATAAATCTGTGGTTGAATCAGGTATAGTAAAAAAACATAATTATGAGAAAGAAAATCACGAAAATCTACCCAGTACATCTACTTACAATGAATGTTCAAGTGAAACTTTAAAACCATCTGATAATCTATGTGGTAATATTACATTTGTAATCTAACGAACTTCCTCTCAAGAGGTTTCTAGCTACTACTACTGATCACTACGCATGTCCTGTCCTTCGTTTCCGGGTCCCCCCTCCTACTTACTACTCCCCGCTCCGCCGCGCGCGCCAATGCATGTAAATGTACCCGACGGGATTACAACTCGGCCTTTCCTGACAACATGATCGTCCCGATCACTTCCTCGGCGGCGGCACTTTCACTGATGTACTGTGCATGGGTTGAACCCAAGGCCTCAACCTGGCTGCCTCGATGATGTTGTCGTAAGGTTTCTGGGTCAGCTGGCAGCCGTCGATATCCTTGATAGCGTACCGGTCGTTCCCAATGACCTTGTACACGACATATGGGCTTCTATACTTGGGCACGAGCTTCTTGTTGGTACCGATGGTGACATCCACATTGGTCATTACCACAAAGTCTCCGACAGCGTACCGGCGAACCAAGGTGCTTCTTTCTGCTATGTAGTCCTCGTTGTACCTTTGCGATTTGTCAATGTTTCGCTCTGCATCGGCCCTGACAACGGGCAGATCCAATCGTGTAACTGACTGGAACTCACGTTCGATGAACTCGGACAATGGATCAGTTGATGGTCCGCGCTGGCGAACTCCGAACAATAATTCGCTGGCTGAATATCCAGTGGAGCTGTGTTTTGTGTTGTTCAAGGCATATTCAACGACAGGCAATTTTTTAACCCAATCTGTGTGTCCACTTGATTCGGTGGTCTTACCTAGAATGCTCTTTATGACACGATTGGCTCTTTCAACCTGACCATTCGCTTGAGGCGATCCAACAGCGACTTTTACGTGTTCAATGTTCCATTCCTTCATTCTGCTGGCAAACTCGAGCGAGGTGAAACACGTACCCTGGTCACTAATAATTCTCCGAGGCCGTCCGTAATAACCGGCGAACTTTTCAAGACAGGCGATAACCTCTTTTGTACTGGTGGAACTGACAGGGTAGAGCTTGGTGATCTTGCTAAAACTGTCCACAACGACTAGGATGTGTTTGCGACTGGATTTGACGGCCGGTAAAGGTCCAAAATGGTCTATGTGGAGTGTGTCGAATGGGACGGGCTCCTTTTGGATGCTATGCAATTCTCTGGCAGAGGCTTTCACCGGCGCGGCATACATAATGCACTTTATACAATTACTGATGAACCGGGCGACCTTGGTGGTCATTGATGGAAACCAATAATGTAACCTCAACCTCAACCGGTTTACGGTTTTGTCCACAGCCATATGTCCTATGGTTTCATGGGCCACGCGAATCACGTTGTCTTCCATCTCGGCGGGGACGTATAGTTGCAGGCGGCCAGGTGTGCTATCCTTGAAAATCAGACCGTTGTTCATCTGAAAGCCGGCGACCGGCTCCCTCTCCAATTTCTCTCTCAATTTGACGATCTGCGGGTCTCTGGACTGGGCAACTTGTACATGAAAACTCGTTTCCTCTTCGTCCACGGCAGCGACAATCCGGCAGTTTATGTCAGCTTCGACCTCCTCGGCTACACTTACCTCTACCGTTTTAGCTATGTCATGGGCGGGCTCGTGGCAGCAGCTCAAAGCATCAACGTGGCTCATGTGAACGCCCGGGCGGTGCTGAAGCGTGTAATCGTAACCTTGCAACTCCAATGCCCAACGGGCGATGCGAGGATTCATCTGTTTTCTTTCCAACGTCAACTTCAAAGAATTGCAGTCGGTGGCAATCAAAAATTTCTTTCCTTGCAGATATACCCTGAATTTCCTCAATGCGTAGATCATAGCTAGCGTCTCCAGCTCGAAACTATGATATCGGCTTTCTGCGGGGGGGCAGCTTGCGAGAAATAGGATACGGGGTGGAACTTTCCGTCTGGCTGACGCTGCATTAACGTAGCGCCGAACCCAAGCTTGCTGGCATCACAGTGTAATTCAGTCTCGCGGTTGTGGTCATATAGCGCTAAGATGGGCCCACTCACCAATCTTCTTTTCAATTCGTCATAGGCCTCCCGGCAACGTTTGTTGAAGATGAACGGGGTTCCCTCCACAGTGAGGCTACGCAGTGGCTTGGCAATGTCTGAAAATGACTTAACAAAGACTCGGAAATATTGGAACAGCCCCAGCTGGCTTTGCATCTCCTTCACATTCTTCGGGTAACTCAAGGCGGTAATGGCCTTGATATGTCCGTCATTCGGGCGCACTCCATCGTGATTGACAGTGAACCCCAAGTAATCAATCTGACTGCATACGAACCGGCACTTGCTCAGTTTTAGCTCAAGGTCTTTCTCAGCAATTCGGCGCAGAACTTCGGCAAGGAGAGTACAATGCTCTTCGAACGTGACGGTACCTAGGAGAAGATCGTCCATATAGACGATGATCTTGTTCTGGCTGATCAGGTCTTGGAAGATTTCGGCTATGAACTTCTGGAACTCCATAGGGGCGCACTTCAGGCCAAAAGGCATTCGCAAATACTCGAATTGCCCCTGTGGCACTACAAAGGACGTGTACTTTACTGAGTCCGGGGCCATCTTCACGTGGAAAAATCCGTCCTTGAGATCCAATGACGTGAACCATTTCTTCCC
>NW_011962589.1:0-2854 GCF_000949405.1 Vollenhovia emeryi
ATGGAATTTAGAGGCAAGAAAAATGTGTATACATATATTTGAAAATGGACGTTTTATTGTTGGTGGATGTTTTTGAGAATTTTCGCGACAACTGCATGCGGAGTTATGATTTGGATCCTGCTCATTATTACACGTTACCGGGTTACACGTGGGATGCGATGCTAAAATACACAGGTGTTCGATTCGAACTGCTGACTGATATCGATATGCTCCCCTTTGTCGAACGCGGTGTACGCGGTAGTCTGAGTCAGTGCTCCAACAGATACGCGCGAGCTAACAATAAGTATCTTTCGTCGCACGATCCGATAAACTTGTCGACGTATCTCATGTACTACGACGTAAATAATCTTTACGGATGGGCTGTGTGAATCATTGCCGTACGCGCAGTTTCAATGGGTCGACGACGCGGAAAGTCTAGACGTAATGTCGGTGACCGCAGATTCCGATATCGGTTACATTCTAGAGGTGGACCTTGCGTATCCGCGCGAACTTCACGACGCCCACGCGGATCTTCCGTTCTGCCCGGTGCGCGCCCCACCTCCCGGCAAGGTCACCGATAAGATTCTAGTGACAGTTCACGATAAGTCGCGCTACGTTATACATTATCGCAATTTACAGCAATGTGTGCGCCATGGGATGCGTATACTTAAGATTCATCGCGTTTTATGATTCGCGCAATCGCCGTGGCTGCGCGGATACATCGAATTGAATACGACGTTTAGAACCCGTGCGAACAACGAATTCGAGAGAAATATGTACAAGCTTATGAACAACGCGGTGTACGGGAAGACCATGGAAAACGTGTGCGAGCACGTTGACGTGCGACTTGTGACGCGTTGGGAGGGAAGGTATGGAGCGGAAACGCTAATTTCTAGACCGAATTTTCACAGCAGAAGCGTTTTCTCGGAGAATCTGATGGCCATCGAGTTACGGAAACTCGAGGTGAAGCTCAATAAACCGATATACGTTGGTATGTCCATCTTGGAGATATCGAAAACACGATTGTACGAGTTTCACTACGATTATATGGTGCCGTTATATCGCGGTGTTTGTAAAGTAATGTACACAGACACGGACAGTCTGATCTATTTTGTAGAATGCGACGATATTTACGAGGATATGAAACGCTCCATCGAAAGATTCGACACGAGCGACTATGCCGAGAACAATGCGTACTATATGGTATGCCGCGCGCGAACAAGAGCGTTCCGGGTCTGATGAAGACTGAGAATCGTGGCGCGATTATGGTAGAATTTGTAGGTTTGAGTTCGAAGATGTATGCCGCGAGAGTGCTCGGAAAGAGCGACACGAAAAAAATTAAGGGTGTAAAGAGAAACGTAGTCGAGAGAACGATAATGTTCGACGATTTCACGCGAAGTTTGCGCGATATGACGGAGCAATCGAGATCGCAATTCTGTGTGCGTTCGCGACTGCACGAGGTGTATACCGTTTCCGAAACGAAACTCGCTCTCAGTCCTCACGACGACAAGCGATACGTCGTGTCCGAATTTCACGACACTTTGCCTTGGAGACATTACAGGGTGCCGCAATAATAATAATAATAATAATAATACATGTAAACAACTTTATTGTATATTAATAAATTTTACAATATTCCTGTTTTGTGTATCCACGAATTGTGTGAATTATCCATTCCTAGCCACTTTACGTATGCCTCGTTGCCTTTTCTACGTAGAACATTTTCCACCAGATAAACGTCGGGATTGGCGACTCGTGACAGTTCGTGCTCGTAGAAACCTCCAGCTATTGGTTGTCCGCGATAATCTTTCAGTAGATTCGTCACAGGATTTGTCTGTTGTACCTCGGCGATGCGAAACGCCTCTGTAGTCCAGTTGGGTGTGTAGCCTTTTTCGAATATCGTTTTGAATTTGCTCACACGTACCGAATCGTCGATCTTGAATCTTCCTGGAGCGGCTATCTTCGTTCGACTGTACACCGTTGACAAGAGTCTCTCGGCAGCCTCAGGTGTTACGTCTACGGATCGCATACGGATCGTTCGATGTATGCGACGATTGTATCTCGACAACAGATTCGGCAGTTCGTTGACCCATACGTACGATCCGTTGAGTGTGAACATCTTCCACATGTCGTTCTTGAGCGTGCGATCGAATCGTTCCACCACCGAAGCCTTCATCACGGAATACGTAGAGTAATGATTGACGCGACGTTTTTGCAATACTTCTCGCACGTCAGCGTTGTAGAACTCCTTCCCCTTGTCCGTTTGCAAATTCTTCGGACATCGCGCGCTCTCGCGAAAAAGTTTGGAGAGGGTCGCGGCCACTTCCTTTCCACCCTTGCTCTTGAGTGGCAAAGCCTACGCGTATTTGCTCAACACATCGATGACCGTCAGTATGTAATCGTGACTCTTATTGAATCGCGAGTACGGTCGCATTTCCACCACATCGGCCTGCCACAGATCCTCGTATCCTCGCACTATGACAGGTCGCACAGTGGTCCCAAATCCCAAAAACCTGGCCAAAAGTCGAAAACTTAATATATTCGCGTAAAAATTGTTATTTTAAAGTTTTCGAGGGCGCTGATTACGAATTTGATGTAAAAAATTAGAACTTCAAAATGGCGGATCCAAAATGGCGGACCTGTGCAAGCAAAAATCATTGAATATAGACAAAAATTATTTCTTAGGGGATTTTGAGATCGCTAATTATGAACCTGATATCGAAAATTAAAAATACAAAATGGCGGATCCAAAATGGCGGACCTGTGCAAGCAAAAATCATTGAATATGGACAAAAATTATTTCTTAGGGGATTTTGAGATCGTTAATTATGAATCTGATATCGAAAATTAAAAATACAAACTGGAGGATCCAAAA
>NW_011962590.1:0-2855 GCF_000949405.1 Vollenhovia emeryi
GAATGATAAATATTCTTTGGCGGAAATATATGAAGACTTTCAAACGTAAACAAACAGGGACTACCGCACCTCTCCGCATGCAGGGATGGGTGGGAGTGGCTCTCGGTATGCGTGGAATGTTACAAACCTATATATTATTATTTGTATCCTTTTTCAGCCTGTATCTCCGAAACTATTTGAGTCCGGCCCTTATATATATATATGAAATGACTCGGGAAGACATCCCCAACAACATATTTAAAAATGAAGCAAATCGGAGAGGAGGCCCCTTTTATGCATAATTACCGAATTTTATCCCGACTCATTGTCAGATCTATTTATCTCCTCCCGACTTCTGTTTATCAATAGTTTATCTACCGTAGCGCCGCCGGTGTACATATTTTGAACTACCATAGAAACCGGGTTTTGGTCTCATTCTCGAAAGCATTAGTTGAGCCTCCTTATCTCTATTCTTCATGGGTGTCCAATTGTACGGTGCGCACAAGAACTGTGTCCAAATGAACGGTGCGCAAAAGAACTGTGCGCAACATTATGTGCCCAATAGCACTGTGTGCAAATTGCATCGTGTCCAATTGTACTGTGCGCAATTGAAGGTTTCTCGTTGCGAGTACCCGAGATTTTACAAACGCTCATAATTTATAATAATAAAAAAATCGTGGCATAAATATAATACTTCAGGAAATAATTTAAAAGACTTGTTCAAACTGTAATAAAAAAAGTTGTGTTCGAGATCGCCTCGAACTAAAATTCTTATCTTATATTATATAAATATCATATACCGTCGCCGAGCAAACGAGAATCGCGATGTTTGTCCGATCGGCTGGCGACACTATTGTCCGTACATCTTGAGAGCGTCTTATTCAAATATTCGCTTCGCGTCTCTATTGCTGTCGTCTACCTAAGTGAGACAGAAGCCTTCGAGAAATAGCGAGTCAGTTTATTCGAAAACAGCTGATTGCCCGCTGTGCGAACGCTGACTGTTTGTCTCTCGAGGTGTCCGGACGATCCGTTTCATTTGAAATTGTTGGTACTGCCTTTATTTTGTCGACTCTCAAGTTCGAGCGATCAGGGAAGAGAGGGACGGTATAAAACCCCGGTCCGGCTAGCCCGCCGCTCTCTCGTTCTTGTGAGTCTCGAGTAGAATCTGTACTCCGGGTGACAAGCGCCGTCAAGGGTTGAGTGACGATCGCAACGGTAATCGGTCGAACGATTTTTGTCGCGTCGCGCGGGATAGCGTTCTCAGCCGCCCCATACGCGCTATTCGCCTTTCGCTCGCGTCGCTGTTTTTGTGGACTTCTTCCGCGAACTGCGCGCGCGATACTTTCCGCGTATTTCAAAGGCGATACGCCTAACTGGGCGGAAACGGCCTCGCTCGCCTTTAAATTGTCGCGTGTACTCTCGCTTGTGACTGGCAAGTAAGATTAAAGGTTTGAGAGTCAATTGCATTTGAGAATTCAATATTGCTCGCTCCTTCCATCCCTTGCAATCCCATACAAGTTGAAAATAATTTAAAAATGGATAGGCAGATTCGGTGGCTACAAAACTACAAAGTGGCCTCCACGTTCTCCAGATTTAACTTCACCAGATTTTTACTTGTGGGGAGATTTGAAAAATGTATACAAAGAAGCTCCGACAACTCGAGAGGATATGAAAAACAGAATAAAAAGAGCCTGCAATAATATTCCTCGGCGAGTTTTGTTATCTACCATTATAAATTTTCAGAAACGGCTCCGTTTATGTTTACAACAGAATGGTAGTGTATTCGAACATTTATTAAATGGATCAATTAAAAAATTAGCGCTTCTAAGCCTAGTGCTCGTCACATGCACACACGTACACACATGATCGGCAAGAAGTCTTACGTAAAACAAGCACCCCGAAGTGAGAGGCAAGGGGACTCACGTTAAACAAGCACCCCGAAAGGATAAAAGCCCCGCCACGTCCACGTCGTTCATTCTGGGTAACGCTAAGCACGGGAAAATGCGTGTCAAGCGGTATGAAGCTGGTTGACCATCAAACAGAGTCAGATAACGGATAGAAACAACACACATACACACGCGCGCGCATGCACAGAGAGAGAGAGAGAGAGAGAGAGGGGGGGGGAGAAGGAGAGAGGTAGAGAAAGAGCGAGAGAGAGAGGGGGGAGAGAGAGAGAAGGACAGTTTGAAGTCACAAAATACGCACACTGTATGGGGGTCGAAGCCTTTTACTTAAATTATCAACTTTGGAACACTGTAACTCATTGTCAGTGAAAAATGATTCAATTTCAAAAAATAAAAAACCGTTGTATTCGTCTCCATGTCACCTATGTATACAATGATGTATACAATGACCCAGACAACACATGATATTATACGAATATTCTATACTCATACTATGAATGTACGTACTGTACATAATATACTGAGAATATCTCTATAATATCTCCTGTAGTATATCAGTTTTCGTATATTTTTAGGATGTTTTCAGAACATCTTTTACAGTATATTATTTCTCGTATATATATCGTATATTATCAGAATATATTGTTACGTATATTATAAAACAATACTGTAAAACGTACTGTATTTAACATACTGAGATCATCCCTATAACATTTTTAGTAGTATATTATTTTTCGCATATTCTCGTATATTTTCAGAATATGTAGTACTAGTAACCACTTACTATGACCCAGGTGATGACGGGGCATGGCTGCTTCGGACATTTCCTGGGTCGGACCGGAAGGGAGCAAGACTCCCGCTGCCACCATTGCAGCGCGGCGGACGACACCGCCCAACATACGTTGGGCGAGTGTCCGGCGTGGGCGGACGAGCGGGAGGCGCTCATCCGCGTGATAGGGCGGGACCTCTCCC
>NW_011962591.1:0-2862 GCF_000949405.1 Vollenhovia emeryi
AAAAAAAGCACCAAGTCTAAGCTCCAATTCAACCGAATATATTTTGTTACTCTATCTTTTTTGCAAAACTATAATCTCTACAAAAATATCTTTACTGCAAAAGTATCTTCTTTACAAAAATAGTGTCTCCACAAAAATCTTCTGTACAAAAATATCGTCTCTACAAAAATATCTTCTCTACAAAACTATCTTCTCTACAAAAGTAATGATATCAACAAATTGCGCCAAATAAAACAACGGATATTTATACAAACTAGTTGCTTTAGCATTAGTTTTTGATTAAAAAATGTTATATTTCTTAAAAATCAAACTAAAGATTTTATTGGAAAAAATAATGGAGTTAATAATAAAACACCGATGAAAAGAATAGCAACTGTTTAGAAATTTAGAAACTCTGTATCTGTTCAGGCGAATTAAGTGTGTCTATGATGCTAGTACTTGGTCCAAGTTCTAGTTTTGAGGAATGCGTAGCCAATCAACTTGCAGCTTTTGTGGAACAGCTACATTGGTTGGCTACATATTTCGCGGAATTAGAACTTGGACCAAGTACTAGCGTCATAGACGCAGGCCTTAATTCGCCTGAACAGATACAGAGTTTCTAAATTTCTAAACAATTGCTATTGTTTGTTTGTTTGACCGCAAACTCCTGCAGGAAAGTGCGCCGGAGAGAGTATTTCATCCAATTAATAAAAAAAAGAAACATAAATAGAAAATCAAGAAAGTGAAGAAATTTTGACTTAAAATGCAAAAAAAAGAAAAGAACAAAGATATACTACAGCGCGAAGCGCGAGCTTAAAAGCTATATACAATGAATAATGAGAGTGGATTAGGCCTATTGAGGAAACCACTTAAAAAAAAACGCGCCAAGCTATCTACCACAAGGTGGTGTGGAAATGATAGCTTAGAGAAGAAAAAACGACCACGTTAAACTCCCTAATATTTTCTAATAACCACGATGATGGTACCAACTGAAGTCCATCGTCAAAAAGTACTATTGTAAATTCCGACATCTGCAATATATGTATATATACAAAAACAAAATATGAAATATATTCATGCTGCATATATTTGCAGGTGGACTAGAATTTCAATATTTATATGAAACAATAGATTTTAATGTTGATAGTATGCGCTGCATATTTGACAATAAGAAGATATTAATATTATTAAATGACAATAACACAACACCTAATACAACACACAAGATCAATTGAACAATGATAATGCTGAAATAGAAGTACATAGAGACGAAGTTTTTTCTTGGACAGATGCAAGTACTAAGTTATTTTTATCTTTATATAAAGAAAACAAAGACCTAGTCACACAAAGAAAAATTAAAACAAAAAAAATTTTGTGGCAAAAAATATCTGAAAAAATGAAACTACAAAATTACAATGTTTCTGCAATGCAAGTGGAAAATAAATATAAGTCGTTGGAACGATCTTTTAAAAATGTAATAACACATAATAAAAAGACTGGGAGAAATAGAATATCTTGTCCTTACGAGACGTAAGTATTATAATTAACTTTTAAATAATAAAATTAATTTTTAATAATTTATCTTTAATTAATTTTAAATTTTACAAAAAAATTATATATAAAAACGTATTTCATTTAATTACAGAGAGTTAACAGAGCTATTAGGGGGAAAACAGAGCATCGAACCTTTATTACTGTCAGGAAATAAAGGCATAATTTAAAAAAACTATGGGAAATCAGCCACATCTTCGTAAATGTTACATTATATTTTAAATAAATAAATAGAATTTTAACTTCTTATAATATAACTTTTAATGATGTTATGTATGTCATGTTATCACTGCGCAAGTTTTTTGTATCAGTAATATAGGTGCGCATGACATAACAACATTGTTAGAAGTTATAAAATAGGTCTCTTAATTATTAGCAAATATTACATTTATATACATATGTGTATGTATTCTTAATGATAATATATTTATGAAAACTTAACTTTTGTTGTAATTAGATGTTTTTATAATTTGTTTTATGTTGCAGATCAGACTGTAATATAAATAAAGACAGATCAAATAGTAACATTACTTCAAATACAAGTGCGCAGATTGAAGCCACACAATATACAACCAACCAACCAACAACCTCGGAACAAACAACATATGAGCCAATATATAATGAAAGTAGTTGTGACACAAGCGATAAAGAAGTAAGTAGAAAATTATACATATTGAGGACAATAAGTCTGCTTAATTGAATTATAACAAAAGTATTTCGAATGATCAGATTAATTTTCCTATCTTATATTTTCTCTCAATAAAAGAGTAATGATAATATATAATTTAGAATATACAGACATCCAAAAACCGTAATAAAACTGGCACTACGGCACGAGTCTTAGAAGTGTGTCAACAACATCTTGAAACTCTGACAAACAATATACACTACTCAAAAAAAAAATAGGGAACACTTTTCATACCCCAAAAATTGGGCTATTTTCAAACCACTGTAACTCGGCGAAAAATAATCGTAGACACAAAATTAAACAAGCATTTTAAAGCTTGAAGTTTCAACTTTAAAACTCTCTCAATGATTTATTTCGACATATTCATCTTCCTCGTTCTGTGCTTTAAAAAAGAACACATTGTTTTGTTCCTTAAAATTACGTATTTTTGACACTGTAGCTCGATAAAAAAAATTCTCTCGACAAATTTGATACAAGTTCCACAATCTACGACATTTTACCTACAAAATGCTTTTTTTAAAATTTTCCTACGATTTTTCTTGACCGAGTTACATGACTTTGAAGCGAACCATGCATTTTCTTGAAAAATGATGTTTACCGCCGGCATTAGCGTTACCCAATGTGCACCACGTGGAGGTTGCCAG